>NC_067144.1:36759909-37004909 GCF_903995435.1 Acomys russatus | reverse complement strand
ATACAGTAACATTTCCTTGTGCTGAATTGATGTATTGTAGCTGTTCACTTTCCTATGGACAGGCATTTAGATTGTTTCCAGGTTTCAGTAATTACAACAAGTGCTGCCATGAATATTTTGTCATCTTCCCACAATACTCAAATGTAAATTTCCTTTCTAAACACCATAGCTATCATATTAATAGCAGCAGTGACTAAAGAAGTCTTTATAACCTGTTCTGTAAACAGTCAATATTGTCAAAACTTCCTACTTTAAAAAGTGTAGGGTCAAATGATGCCAGGGAAGAATTGATTTGCAATGTCTAAGTCAATTGTACGTGACATGTTATCAACTCATATGTTCATTGGCCAAGAGAACATCACGTGTTTTCATTGAGCTTAATTTCTCAATAGAGATTTGTTGGCACCATTTTCTTTCCATACACACACACACACACACACACACACACACACACACACATACACACACTCACGTGTGTATGTTCTAGTTACCTTCTTTGTGTAGCTAAGTTCTCTTTGAAAATATTTCTTATAAACAGATTACTAATTTATTTATTTATTTTGTTTATTTATTTATTTTTAATTTTATGAATTTATTCAGATTACAACTCAATTGCTATCCCATTACTTGTATCCTCCCATTCCTCCCTCCCTCCTGCTTTCACCTTATTCCCCTCCCCTAGGTCTATGACTGAGAGGGACCCCCTCCCCAGCTATATGGTCATAGGCTATCAAGTCTCTTCTTGGTAGCCTGCTTATTCTTTCTTTGAGTGCCACCATGCCTCCCCACCAAGGGGAGGTGGTCAAATATGGCGATTACTATTTAAATCCACATTATTTTAAATTTTTTCTCATTAGTGATATTTTTGTTTCATGAAATTTTCTTGTCTCTGAAGGAAACCAATATGTAGGATTCCAAAAGATGCTACGTTGGTATATTGGTTATTTTGAATTAAAGCTACTTAAAAGGTAACAAGCACAAGTAAAGCCTTTCTCTGACTTACCTCACCTTCCAAAGACAGAACCATTAAGGCATGCTTCCAGTTCTCATGAATCCTCCCCTTGGCTTCCATCATCTGGGAAGCCTGCCTTAGCCCAAGAGAGGAGCTTTGAACTTGGACTTCACCATCACTTTCTCCTTACCATGTGCCCTGAAGCAGGTGTTGGGAAGCTTGCTGGAGAAGTTCCCCTTAATAGGCAGAGGACCAAAGATACAGAGACATTAAGATGAACCTGAGAGGCAGTCCTCATCATGGTCCCATTATATCCACTTGATAATATTATTTTTCTTCAATAATATTTCTTCACAAATGTTCGTGGTTCATCAAAAGTAAGCATCCAGACAGACAGATTTATCTCTTCTTTTGATCTTTACTTTTGAAGGTTCATTTATCACACAAATAGATTTGTGTGCTTTTCACCTGTTAGTTTGTCTTTCAATTTAGGGATGGGCAGGAAACATCTTTTTCCTTGCAATAGTATCCAAGTATAACCTTAAAGCTAACATTTGAATTTAAGCTTTCTCTGAATTTTTCTATAATTGTATGGAGATATACACATTAATGTGCTTTTGTCTGTATTTTACTGTTAATCTGCCATTTTTCAAGGAAGGCAGTTGAGAAAAATATAAAGGTTATCCCCCCACCCCTTACTCCAAATTCAGAAATCAATTTGACAGTCATTAAAGTTTTCATTTTCGTCTCATGAAGCATCAATCCACCCATCATTGATTTTCATTCTGCTGTGGCATAGATAGGCTTTCATTTTCATGCACTGCTACAATGAAAACATGTCTGTAGGTTCTAGCTGTCAAACCATTCCTTTCTCCTGTCCTGTCCAGTGCCTTCCATGACCTCATACTTGACAATGAAATGTTTCTGAAAATGGAGTTGAGTCACAGATGTTAAGTTTGACTACTCTTGTACCAAATCATTTTCACATAACAATTTAAAGTACAGTACTCTGAGACATCTGTGACCTGATTTAAACAATTGAGGCTTTGAAAGAAATTCCTTGGACTTTCTGATGTTTGTGTTGGTATGTGTGCTTGCTGATCACAGCTATGATAAGTAGGGTACTGTGAGGTATTAAGTAAATTGTTAGCCTTTCTCTACTTTGCCATTTTCTAACTTTTGTCATACACTTGTCAGCTCCTGATCCTTACAGTGGGTGAGGAAAAAGAACCACATGTTCCTGCACTCACTATGCTTTCTTATATCGGGTTTACTAATGCACCCGCACGTCCACTAACTTCTAATTTTAATAGCATTTTCATAATCACATAGCTACATTAATTGGTGTCTCCCATATAGTTTTAGTAAATGGCTTCCCTTCTTTCTTATTACTTCAGATGAAATGTTCTTAAACTTCTCTATGTATCGGAATTTCCTGAGTGGTTTGTTGAAGTAAATATAGCTGAGTACCATCCCCAGAATTTCTGATTCAGAGGAAGGCTTAGCCAGTTGCTGCTTTGGAAGCCTCACCAGGGGAGGGCAACAGCTATCTTAGACTCACCTTGTCTTTGCAGCTCCTGGGGACATCTCTCTTTGTTCCCACCCTTCCCATTGGCCAGTGCCTGTTCCTCCATGTACTCTGGCAATCAGGCCTGTTAGGTTTTGTTCCTTTGGGATGGTGGAGAATCAGCTGAAAATGATCTTCCTTGGGGAGATAACTTAAATAATGCTTAAAAGAACAGACCTTTGTCTCTTGACCTTGCTTTATAATGGTATGTGGATCTGTTTCTGTCTGCTAGTGATTGGGTTTCTGCCCTTTAGCCCTTTTACACGCACGAATCTATAAAGCAGATGAGAGCTATTGGGGGTGAGTGGTGTCAAGAAAGACAAGCTGGAATTCAGTCTGTATTCCCAAAGGGGAAAGAGAAATTGGTGGCTACTCATTTATAAAGCAATTCCTTAAGACGGTTAAGACCAATTCAAGGATTTAAAGGTACTGTGAATAAAAGACTACTGGAAGGAGTCCGTTTGTGAAGAGATTGGAATTGCAGAACCATGGCGAGATTGGAATTTTCCAGAATCAGAGGCTATTTCCTTTATCTTCGGCTAGTTTTACCTTCCAGAATAGTCACTCCTTGCCTGAGTTCTATCTAAACTAACATCTTGTGATAATAAATGAAAACCTCATAGAAGCTATTAACTTAGCAGAATACTAGCTTCTGCCAACCCACGGGTCAAGATGGTCAACAGTCAGCATTTTAGGTCTATAGAAATGCCCCCCGCCCCCATCTCTGTCTCTCTGGTGTATCCACCAATACATTTTAAACTTGATTTTAATCATGATTTGTTGTTGTTGTTGATCTGCAAAACTATAAAGACTTCATGAAACTACTTCTATGTTAGAACATGGAGTTTTGGGTAACCTAAATATGTACTCCTGGTCCATGGTCACTCAATGGCTCCAGATAAACTCTCTTATTCTTTAAGATGAGAGTTGTGGTTTTTATGTCCATGGATTTTGGTACTTGCAGCTTCCTTACCTTTTTAGCTATGAGTATAATTTACTTGCTTAGATTTCCACAGAGCCTTGCTGTAACTGAATGCCATGATTAATAAAACCTTTTTCAAACTCCGTTAGCCTTGCAATTGTATTTGCCAGTGAAGGAAGGAGATTTTCACTCTCCAGGTGGAGTCACAGTTCCATGAAGGCCTAGTTAGATTTACTCTTTCAACCTCCAGTTACTTGTACATGGAGGAAAACTGATTTTTCTTGTAAACTCAGTTGTTCTACTAGAGAAGTTCACAACAAAGACAATCGTGTTAACAAAAACTCCATTTTTTATTTGTACAACAGAAGTGAATTGAACACTATCTCTGTCAGGTCATCTGATAGGCAATGGCAACAGATTAATCCATAAGCTTGATACACTTCCTCCTTCCTTGATCTCCGAGCCTTTCAGGAAAGACAGGGGTTAAGTTTGTGCCACTATAACCATTGACTGTACGGTAGGGTAGGGTGATGAGTATATGTAACATGAGATTTCAGGGATGCTTTGGCATGAGAACTCTGACAATATCTACATGTGAGGGAAGTGAGAGGTGTCTCTGCTCTCCTCAGATTTGAAGGTTGATGTTTCTTGAACAAGATTTATGCTCAAAACGGGCTAACTTGTACGATTATTAAGTAGTCATGAGTAGGAAGGGTGTTGCTTGGTTTCAAAAGTGCATGAAGCAGAGATGGATGTGCACCCCTGAGAACAGTTAGCATTCCCCATACTAAAGAAGAAGAAACAGAGACGGGTGTATATGTTTCTAGCGTAGGAAGGGGGGAAGAGATAATCAACAACTGTGTACATGGGCTTTAGAGCAGTGGTCCTCAACCTTCCTAATGCGACCCTTTAATACAGTTCCTCATGTTATGGTGACTTCCAACCATAAAATTGTTTCATTGTTACTTTATAACTGTAATTTTGTTACTGTTGTGAATTGTAATGGAAGTATGTGATGTTCAAAATATCTGATATGCAACTCTCAAGGGATTGTGACCCACAGATTGAGAACAACTCCTTTAGAGAAAGTTCTGCAAGTGGCAAAACTTGCCCAAGAGCAAGAAGATATAAGGGCTACTCCCTTCTCCCCCACTTGCCAATTTGAAAAAACAAAATGTCTATAGCTTGGAATTCACAGCAGTGAGCTATTGTGTAAACCAGAATAATAGCATTCTTGGCTGTAATGCTTGCAAAAATAACAGGGGAATAGCAGGAGGCCTGTGGAGAGCACCCTAGGGGGCTGAAACGCAAAGCTTCCTGCACTTGTAAGATAATGGGATGAAATTCCCCTTGGTCACCTGTTGTGCAAAATGAAGCCCCCTAAAGGAGAAAAAATCCCACAGAGACCTGGCCCTTCTCCTTCACTGGCTTGGATAATCTCCCTCCTTCCCTTGCTTTTTGTCTTATTTATTTTTCTTCACAAATAAAATGCAAATGACTTAAATAAGTCCTCTAATTATTAATGTGTTTCTATTTTTAAATGAACATCTGCAATCATAGGAAGTATTAATGCAACTTGAGGGTTTTTTTGTTTGTTTTTGTTTCTTGATATAGCATCTTGTAATCTGGTATGGTTAACCTTAAATTCCTTTGTCAAAAAGTTCCCTGAATGACTGATACTGAGACAGTGAAATAATCCTTTAGGAAAGGAAGAGAGAAGCCCTTTTAATCACTCCTTTAACATGGACACATTGCACCAGGCTTGCGGATCCTTTATGTCACACTCTGTAACAAGCACTGAAGGAAGACACATGCTATGTGAAAAGAAACTCCAGTAGAGAGATTATATTTTGAGTTAGCCTTAAGCCAATTTGAAATCTGGGAGGAGATGGGAATTAAGCTGAGATCTTATCTATCTCTTTGTGTTTAGTATATTCGGGGGAGGAGAGGACTCTTTTTTTTTTTAAATTTTTTCTTTTTTTTATTAATTTATTCTTGTTACATCTCAATGTTTATCCCATCCCTTGTATCCTCCCATTCTCCCCCTCCCCCATTTTCCCATTATTCCCCTCCCCTATGACTGTTCCTGTGGGGGATTACCTCCCCCTGTATATGCTCATAGGGTATCAAGTCTCTTCTTGGCAACCTGATGTTCTTCCTCTGAGTGCCACCAGGTCTCCCTCTCCAGGGGACATGGTCAAATGTGAGGCACCAGAGTACGTGAGAAAGTCATATCCCACTCTCCACATGTCCACAGTTGCTATTGCTAGACTCGTTCTAAAAGCATTGGAATTTTAGGCATAAATATGAACTAGAGGTTATGGCTTGGGTTTTACGTGGCTCTCAATGGTGCTAATGGCATGGGTTCTAGTTGCTGCTGCTGGAGAAATGGAGCAATGTGGTTGTTGAATGAGGCTACTAAGGTAATATGTCTCCCCACGCAAGGAAAAGTGAGAGACCAGGGATGGATAAGTTAACTTTTGTGGAAATGAAAGTGAAAGACATAACTTTCAGTGGTGTGTGGGCAAGCATGGAGAAGGAATCAAATATGGAGAAGGAATCTCTATAACTGAGTTTCTTTACTTGAAGCTCCTATTGAAAATTAAGGTGTTGCATAAATTGACTACATGACCACTCAAAGGTATGGTTGAGGGGAAGATAGTCAGGGACATCTGCATCTGGAAGAAGCCAGAGCTGAGAGAGAAGGAAGTAGACTGAACATGAACAGCCGACTGGACCTGGCTATAAAAGAAGCAAGAGCTGAGCCAATAGAGATAGATAGATAGATAGATAGATAGATAGATAGATAGATAGATAGATAGAAAATATCAGTCATATGGAGCATGAGTAGCTGAGAGTCGGGAAGCCCATGAGCTGGAAAGAGTTTAGTTTAGGTGAGAAAGGCTAGGAGGGTAACATGGACTATGAAATGTGAAACAGGCATTTGTGATAATGAAGGAGCCTGGAGGCCAACATTGATTTTGGTATGCTATTAGGTTCCACCCAATGATAGCCATTTGTCCCCTCTGCATTTTACTATTTGGGAAAATGGAGTTTCCTTTGGGCCTGACATATTTGTTCAGCTGATGTAAGTTTTAGGACACCAAAACTGTGCTGTGCCTTTTGGGCTATTTCTGCTCAGCATCCTGGGAACTGCTTACAAAGAGCAAAGGTGGTAGGATCCTGTGCTAGGTGATCTTTGAAGCATGGCACATATACAAGGACATCTGTTTGTGCACATCAGTCTATCCCTGTTTGTGTTTATTGGGATAGGTGCCACTTGGATCCAAGTGAGTAAGTAGCACAGCACTTGTGCTAGCAGGACAACTACCACATGATTATATGACCCATGTGGTGGCACTACTAGAGTTTTAGGACAAAAGCCCTAGATGTAGAAGTCCCAAAGTTTGAGTCTTGCCTCCCTACCTCAGTCTATTAATCAAGGTGGCAAGTGGTATTGAAGAGTGGAGAAAGCTGTATGCAATGTGACCTCCTTAGGAAGAATAGATGACTTCAAGCATGTCCTCAAGAGGCTGACAGAAACATTGTCATTTTATATAAAAAGAAGATAAAGGAGAGAGGATAGGAGTTTTCATAGTTGACTGATCAGATGACACTGGGCAGGCTAATGGTTGGATTCATCCTTATCTTGTGTGGTACAAAAGGAACTGTAGAGAACTTCTTATCTCTGTGATAAATGGTTCAATGACGTTTCCATGGGATGGTTAGATCTGTTCCAGGGTTTGGTCACACCATCATGGCTAACTGCCCTTGTTTAGGTGGTGATCTCATCATAGAGTGGTCTGTGCTATAAGGATCACTGTTGCTCAGAAGAAGTTACAGCCTTTTGTTATAAAGGTAATGATTGATCACACCTGTCATTCCTGGAATCCTAGATAACTGCAGAAGGTAATGCCTTGAAAGAAAACCATCACAGAGACAAAAAGTATTTTGGATAGACACAAAATCGAGTTAGTTAGGCCTGAAAATGGTGGCCTCCTTCACCCTCACGTTGATGCATGACTAGTAACCATCGGAATACCTCAGGCAAATACACTCAGCTTCAGATGCAAAGCATGAAAGGGTGACACATGTACCTAGTTAGAGACACAATCCTATGGGGAAAATCAAGTGAAAAATGAATACTTTGCTTAAGGCAATTTCCTCTTTATTTTATATAATTACCTACTTATCTGTTCTTATGTCATTTGCCATGTGCAAATCCAGTGCATCCCAATTTTCTTCCAATATTCTGGGTAATGTTAAGCTGCAAAAGTAAACCTACATTACTTTGTCTTGGAACTGAAGGAACTGATATGTGGAGCTTATAGTAACCTTCTAAAAAGCAGTGGATCACTGCTTTAATTTTCAGACATTTCTCTCTACAATTCAATCTTAATTTCTTGGTGTCCAAGAGTTTCACTTAGCCAGTCAAGTTTTGCCACACCTAGTTTGGCACATACTGGTTGTTTTAATCACTTGGCAATTAGAGATGTAGTCAAGATTTCTCCACAGTGTTCATAGATAGCAATAGAAAAACATGTCATGGGAAATCAACTGCATATAAGGATAGAAGGTCATTTGTATTTGTGAGAGATAAGTTTTATTTCAGTAGCTCAAAGTAATTTTAGTTGAGGTAATCTGTTTGTAGGAAGTTACTTCTATGTAAAGATATTAAGACGTTGATTCTCTGGGTTTATAGTTACAAGTGAGAACTCTCTCTCTCTCTCTCTCTCTCTCTCTCTCTCTCTCTCTCTCTCTCTCTGTGTGTGTGTGTGTGTGTGTGTGTGTGTTTGTGTATTTCAGATTTGAAATCTTCTCCAGATGAACATATTACTGTCTAACTACTTCAAATGGAGAGACAATGACCGTAGATGCTGCAGTTCATCAAAGAATACTGAAAATTGCAGAGCTTTTTAATGGCTACCAAACATCCTAGAGGATTAACATTTTACCCATGTGCACAAGTCTAAGCACATAATACTAAAGCACTATGGTAGTGATTGAAGAAATTTAATAAATTATATATGCCAACTTCTTATAGTATTTCATACACACCAAACTCAACTATGTAGAAATGCTTCACAATGGAAGCAAAAAACAAAGGAAGAAAAGATGTTCCTTTGATTTGATATTATTGTTTCTGTCTTCTAAACTACATAGTACTTCTGAGTTACATTGGCTTACGTGGTGTTTTGTTTTGTTTTGTTACAGAAATGCTATTGTGAAGGTGTGTGTTGAACTTCTAAGATAATATGGCTGGAAGCAAAGTCTATTTTTCGTGATGCTTAAAATAACTTGCAAATAATAATGACAGACCATCTTCTTCCTTTTGTTTTTTGTTTGGTTCTGAAACTTGCCAAAGGTGCCCAGAGGCTAATAAACGATGGGAGAATCTCATAAATATAATAAATATGTAATAAGTAGCTAAATAAATAATAGATATATAGCTTTGCTATTGACTTTCATAAGAGATGTGTGTATAGGAAGAAGGGATACAGGTTGACAGTTTTTAAAGTGCTTTATAAAAGGAACCATTTAAATATAATATATTGCTATTATTCCAGAGGCAAATGCTTCCATATAAGTAAAGGGCCTGTCAGCATTTCTATCGGAAGCTTTCATTTTAGGGGTATGTAACTCAACCCTAAATTGTGCTGTCAGCTGAAATATGGTATATAAAGTTTCAGTGTCATTGTCATTTTTTTCAACATTTACAATCACAAAACCTCATTTTTCCACATGTGGACATTAATATAATGCAGAAGTCAGTAAGTCAGTAATTGCCAGTGCTATCAAATCTTATACCATCTGAATAAGATATTCTTTCCTAAGAAATCAAGGCTGCTGACACCAAGGAGCATATGCAAATTGATCTGTTTTATGTCAGTGTTTTGGTCAAATATAATGTGTAGGTGGATGCTGTAATGCTGGCTTCCAAGTCATTTGAAGGAAAATAATTATGCCTGGGGCACTGGAAAAATTTCAATTTTGAACTAGAGATGTGAGAGTATTAACAATCACGCCTACTGAGATGAACTCTCTGCTGGTGACATTTAAAACTAGCCTATTCATTTCTATTCTTTATGGGCTGGATGTCTATTTCAGGGATTTATGGCAAACATCTGATCCAAAAGTAGTTATGTTCTTGACAACAAAAAGTGATAAAGAAGCTGTAGAGAGCAATGAAAATTGATGGAGATAGAGAGTGATAAACAGCAGAAGAGACCCATTAAGGACCAAATGATCGGTAAAGCCTGAGAAGAAGGGACTGAGGGCTAAATTGGAGTGCAGGGTGATCATTTCACAGGTGCAATCAGCCAGCCATTCCCCCACTGTGTCTGCTTTGTTCTGGCTTGAAAGCTGAAGGTAAGTTATTAGAGGTTGGATCTGATGCTATTTTGAAGTTGTGAGAAGTATAAAAAGACCCTGACTTGTGTTTTCAGGGAACTTCACGTAATAAAGTCCACAGCTTCCAAGCCCAAAGAATTTCTTTCTAGAACTGAACAAGATGACAATGAATGCAAGTACAAAATTATGTTTCCTGATGGCGTCTGTGGTGTCTAGTGAGCTCTGGGTTTTCAAAGGGTAGTATGAGTTGGAATTTGAATATGGAGTCCCTTTTCGTTTTCAAGATTGACAACATAACGTTTTGGTGTTGTAGATGTGCCATTTAACGATGTGCTTTACTTTTCTCTTAGCAAACAGCAAGAGAAGTGCAGTCCTGTTTGCTTGTTAGGCTCATCATCACAATGCAAATACAAATGGAGTGGGGAAGCCTTCTGTTCCCATCTCACAAACACAGGTGGGAGAGAGAGACAGACACACACACACACACACACACACACACACACACACACACAGAGAGAGAGAGAGAGAGAGAGAGAGAGAGAGATGGGTGTCTTGAAGTTTTTCCTTTCAGAATTCATACATCCATACAAAGAGGGAACGATTTTCATCTTTGTGAAAACTAGCACTTTTTTCTCAGAAGGTTGACAGCCATGTTCGTGGAAGCAGTGCACACTATAAGGGTTTTGGATTTCCAAGCAGATAGCTTTTATGTGAAAGCACAATATAGCATATTTGATAGGAAGTGCCAACCCTGTGTGTGCTATTTAGGATTGTTAATTGTCCTGAGAGTTAAAATATGTTGATTTTTATTTTACTAGCTGGTCGTTAGTATCTACTAACTAATACAGCCCTAAGATTTTTATGAGCTGGTTTTGAGAATATCAGATTTTCAAATATCAAGACTTACAGCATTCTTTAGTTTACAAATGAAGCTGTTGACAATTGCATTAATCCAGAATAGCTTCAGCCTTTCCTCATATAACACGTTCTCCTCCTGCCCTGGCACACTGCTAGGCTTGAAGCTGGTGCTCAAGAAGATACGCAAGGATTTGAACTCTCTGGCAGTGTGCATAAAGTGATTGATGTGGGTGTACATTTTTTGCATCTAAAATGACTCGCCAGTGTTTTTCCCATTCCTTTATGGTAAGGCACTTTTGCCACCCACAGTTCCTACCATTTCCTACAGGTCTGAGTGAGTATGATTGTGCCAGTGGAAAGCTTAGAATTGGTGTTTCCCTTGACCACTCAGGGTGTCTATCACTGAGGGCACAGATAGAACAAGGCCTTTCTATATCCATAGCAGTCAGAACAAAGGAGGGGGTGTCAGCAGACGCAACAGCCTTTGCCTAGGAATAAAATTCATTGGGGGCACATGCACATTTGGTCACTTGATTTTTGAGGGTATACATTCATGCTAGGATTTGTCACTTAACCTCCCACTCTGATCGATCAATTTTGCTTTTTTTTTTCCTTCTCCAATATTGAACAGTAAAAACAGTATGAATGATGTGAAGAAATACCCTATATTATTTAAAGAGAGAATCTAAAAGTAAACATGTTTTAAATTGGCTTACTGTCTCTTTTAGTCTGAAATAATGCTTAGAAAGTTTCCAGGGCTTTATAGTCAATTTGTATTAATTCACAAATACTTCCATGTATAGAGAAATAAATTCCCCTTTGCTTACCATCTGGCTGTGTAGGCGTTACCATAACTTGTCTGTATGTAAATGACCCTCATAAACTGTGATTAAGACCTGAAATTTTCACTTCAGGCTGAAAATGGAAACAGAAAAAGCATTGTGTAGGTATGGCCCAAAGGGGGATGGGTGGCTAAAGAGCCGCCCTCTTCTATTATTTATGTTGTTATATTGACAAAGCTCAATGAAAGAAAGTAAAAATAATGATATGCAAATTTACCTTATAATATGTTAAAGAGGGGCTCCTGGAATGAAAATCAATATATTCTAATTTTTCGTTGGGAATTAGTTTTCCTCTCCCCTCGACAGTTATAGTTAAGTCTGTTCTGGAAGCTTATGAGTTTCACAATAGAAAAGCTGAACTGCCTTTAAAAGAGTTGTCATGTCTGACTGTGGATGTAATAACAGGCCGGAAATCTCCAGAATAAGGGACCAATGTAACCTGCTATGAGTAGGAGGGAAAGACTGTCATGTATATCAAAAAAAATGTGTGCAGGTAAAAGAACAAATATATGTTTTTTATATTGCAACCAAACACTTGAAATCATTCAGAAGATGATTTTGTGTGGCTGCCTTTACAATGGAGTTGAATTGTTTTCTTATTTTATCCACCACGGTGGTTCAGCGTTTCTCCTCTCCATCCTAAAAATATATCAGTGCTATCAGTCAGCTGCAGAGCACTCGACTCACTGTGAGTGCCTGCTACGAGATTAGGGGACGTGTACCAGAATTGTAGAGCACAGGTATTGAGTGATGGCTTCTCTGGCAAGGGATGCAAAGTGTAGCAAGCATGTCCCGGTGTAGTGAGTCCCCCCACAATGTGATCCAAAGGTTTGCTTAATACTGTTCGGCTTTGTGCCTGTTGGCTTCGGGTGTTTATCCATAGCTATCTTATGTTTAAACTTCATTGTTGCACTTCTTGCTTATTAAACTATCAAACGCAATAATGGTGCCTTAGCAGGGAAGACAATTAAAAAGAGAGCATAATGAAACTGAGGAGAATCAAAACAATCTTCCTTCTTATTAACTTGTACACCCGCACGTGTGTCAGCAATCACAGATTAAAGAAGCAATTAGTCTGAACCGGGAGAATGCGAGGCTGGTACTTAATTATGTCAACAGACCCTGAGCCAGAGCCTTCACTTTTGATATTGCTCCCGGCAGTACTGCAAGAGTCTGTTCCATCATAGCTCATCATGCTAATCAAATTGAAAACAAAACCAAAAACAAACCAATACTGGTAAATTGCATCCCTATGTCATAAATTTACATTTTTAGAGATTTATGGACCCTCAAGCTCAGTGACATAATGATTTATATCATATGTGATTAAAAGCTGAATGGCTTTATTTGTCTTAATGTTGTTTGCAAAGAATTAGACTCCTACAATAAGAAAATGCCAAGGAGAAGCATTTAGTGTTATCCCTCACGGATGACTTCTGTAGTGCATAGGGACTTGTTTACGAGCAAGTGACACCAAGGAGGAAGGCACAAATGAAGATTCAGTTGTATTTACTGAAATATAATTTCTAGCACTATCTAATAAAACAAATGCAGGACAAAAGTTAAGGCATTTTTCTTACCAAGGCAACTATTTTTTTTCCCTCTGCTTCAACCTTTTACTCCTTTTTAATTGACTGACCCAAGTTGTATTCCAGTTGTCTGTCCTTATGCTCAGTGGTAATCGATGGCTAAATACAACATCTGAATGAGTGGGTGGGAAGAATAAAGGTTGAGTCCCTGAGGGAGCCCTGAGTGCTGGCTAGGAAGCTCTTCAGTACTGAAGGAACCTGCATGCTGACGGGTCATGTCGCCTGCTCCTCTATGCACTTGGGGTGATTTTCCCACCGTTGATAGACTCTTCTCTTTATATAAAAAAGTATTTTGAAACTAGACAGAACATTTATTTTATTTTTATTTTTTAGACAGAACATTTTAAAATTAAATATTAACAAAGCTTCCAAAGGATAGCTATAGCACTTGGGGAAAATAGCAGGATTTTTAAAATTAATGATTAAAATGCACTTTAAGATAATGGCAGTTATGCTGCTTACAGTGGCCCAGGCCTATAATCCCAGCACCCAGGGCTAGGAAAACTGGTTACCTTGATAGAGAAGCATGAAGCCACGACTCTGTCTCTTACTTTGTACATAAAAGCATTTCAAAGTCTCAGGGAAAACTTTACTGCAGGAGCTGAAGCCATTGAGTGCCTCATAGGTAAAGCACTTCAAAACACAGCAATAGGACTTTTGAAAAGAACCCTACTGGCTTTCGAAATAAGATACATAACTGACAAATGAGGTGGCATGTATTTCAAAAGCTTCCTCAAATTTTGGAAATCAAGAGAAGAAATAGTTTATAGAAAGGGAAGAAATATTTTCTAGCTATCTATCTGACTAAGGACTGACACCTAAGGTATATAAAGAACCTTAAAATGTAATTACCAAATATTAAACACCCAAGGAGTACGACCAGTACATGGGCTAATGAAAAGGGCAGTTCTTGAAAGACAAAGTAAAAACTGCCAATAACATGAAAATATTCAATACTCTCAGCCGTCAGGGACATAAAATTTAAATACACTGGTAACCAGTATTAGCTGCTACTTTCATTGCTATAATTAATAAAAAGAAATTAATAAGTCCTTGTGATGACTGATCCTTGAAATAGTGACATGCTGTTGGATGATAATTAAGTTTTATTTTGATTTTTCACATTTTCCATTGAGAGATTATTGACAAGTTTTTAAATATAAAACATGTTCATATACACTGACTATCTTTGCAAAGGTTAAGATCCAAAAATTATTTAAGGGCAACTCAATTAAAATTAATGTCCCACATAAATCGAACATTTAGCTATTTATTGTTATGTTAAATTCAGGCTCTTTACAAGACAGAAATCAAGTTAAGTGTGTATGTATGAAAGATTTATTGTGAGAAATCCTCTAATAAGAGAAAGGATGAGAGGGACGGTAGAGGAGAGCTTAACAAATGATACAGAGAGGTACATTATGACAATATTTTAAGAAAGAATTGTTGAAGAAGAGTCTTTGAGTATAGCAAAATTGTAAAAGATTACTAGCCACAATAATAGGGAGTCTATAAATCCACGTGGCACAATTTAGTGTGCCATGTCTTACATTACTATACCAACAGATAATTGGTATTCATTGTAATCGGTTATTTTATATATATGGGGTTTCTGTCTGCAAATATGTAAGTGCACCCAATGTATGCACAAAGTTCAGAATGGTACTGAATCCCTTAAGATGGCAATGTAGATGGATGAAAAAGAATATATTTGTATGCATATATTGTATGTATATATGATATATATATATATGCAAATATATAATATATGGTATCAATTGCTCTATAATAAAGGATGACTTTGAACTAAATTTCTTGCTTCTATCTCCCAGGTACTGGGATTATAAGCACGAGTTACTATGCCTACCTGATAGAAGTTGCTGTGTGACAATGGAACTCACAAACAACACACTGGTAATATGTAACTTCGAATTCATGAAGATAACGTTTATTTTACTATTATTTTGGGATATTGTTTATCTTTCAAATAATCTTCAGAAATTGACTAAACATTTGCTTTTAAAGTTTTATCATTGTTTTAATGTTACATGAGGAATTTTTATCATGCTCTTATTTTCTCTTGTACTGTTTTCCTCTTGTACTACACTTCTCTTGTGATCCATTACTATTTTTGTAATACAGTTTTTATAATAAATGTGCTTTTCAAAAAATTAATGTCCCGGCCTATGCAAGTATCAAGGGTAGAGATTTCTATTTAAAATAGTTCTGTGCAGGTTTTTAGGAAAAGTATTTCCTCAGAAAAATAACGCCAAGGATACGTAGTGGTTTTAGAATTCAATTGGCACTGGTTTGGCATATTTCAATACCGAGCGAACCCAGAGATTATTTGCACAAACATTATTCCCATGTGTGTGCACAGAGACATGAATTATTACAAACCCTGAAATAATGTTTGTGAGCCATAGAACTTCATTAGGGTTGAAAAATATGTGCCTTCTATACAACAACACCCGTAGAAGCCTAACCTAGAAGAAATACAGTTTTTATGTGGGAGGATGGCGGATGGTTAATTGTTAAAGAAAAAAATACAAGTCTTTCGGAAGCAAAAAAAAAAAAAAGAAAAAGAAAAAGAAAATAGTTTCATTATACATATGAGTTCTGTGTATTAATTTGTGTTATAGGTATGTGTCTTGTATTTAAATATTCTCAGAAGTTACAGTTACCATAGCAACAAGTACTATTTTTAAATAATTTTCCTAAATGATAATATGAAAATGTGGACAGAAAATATGAAATAATAGATGCAACACATTTGCATTAGTATTCGTACGATGTTCTCAAGAAGACAGGCATATTTAGAGTTGGAACCAGCATATGCTTAGTTGAGAGGCCTGATTCTTAGAGCCAGATTGTCCCTGTCCACCTGCAGGCTCCTCACATCTCACCTTGCCCTCCTAAGCGCCCATTAGATGAGATGGCCCAATGATGACTTTGTTGCCAATTTTGTAAAATTTATAGTAAATTAAATTTAACTTTGTTAGCTTCTCTTTATTCACAGTAATGTCATTATTCCTGCTAAGTTGTATCTGATTTGCTGCGCTTTTACATACTGGACTTTGAAACATTTTTCGTGTATAAGGAAAAACAGATGTAAACTCATTGTCTTTAGGGTGGTTGGGAGAAAACATATACTAAAATGCCTGAGAATTTTTCAGTACACTTTAACAGCATTTACAGTCTAAGAGACAAGTAACTCTAGAGGTGGAATGGAACTGGGGGTAGACAAGAGCGCACTGTTGTATTTGCTTATTTTCTTGGGAAATATTGAGGTGGCTTTTTTGGGAGGAGAGGTGGAGTTTTATTTGTTGTTTATCTTTTTGTTGTTGTTGTTTTGTGGTAATGACCTCACAGAAATGAGCATGATTCTAGGAACTAATTGATATTTTACCTCAGGAAAACTATGTGGTATCAAATCTATAAGGTTGACATCACGATCTCTCTCTTGGAGATGAGGCAATTAAGGCATACATTAGTTTAAGAATTCATATATATATATATATTGTATATAATTAAAGACTAAATAGTATATTTCCTATCCGATAGCCTTAAGTGATAAATTAAATTCAGTTTTAAATAGCAATAAGTATTCTGAATAGTGACAGAACACAGTGAGTGCTCAAGATGCTGATTATTTATTATCTGATGAGGGAGATATAAATGGTGATCATTAGCAGTTACTTAATTTCTATAAGCATTATTTTCATTATTAGTTGAGTTCCTGGCAGGAAACAGATGGCAAACATGGGGTAATTAAAGACAGTTTTTAAAAGGTACTAATTAAAGAGTTGTGGGAAATGTTGAGGGAAACAAAGAAAAAGAGATGATACCTCTGGGATAACAAGAGCTGATGCCATCCACTATTACCAACAGGTCTGAAAGGAATGGACCAATAAAGACCCAAAAGGAACTGTAGATGATGCTACAGCTGGAATGCCGAAGAGAATCTCTCAGTTTCCAATGAGCAACACTCTTATCCTATGATGCCAACCCTGGTTTTTCTCTCCTTCTACTTTTTGATTTCTTTGGCCTCGTCACGGACAAACCCTGAATCTCGGAGGGATCTATAGAAAATCTATAGAAATCAACCTAGTGGGATCTAGAGAGGTTGTAAAGACTTGTACAGAAGATCTATTGGGCCAGAAGACACCCAGTGGACTCACTTTCTGGAAAATAGATATGTTACTTTATATTTCTGTATTGCTGTGAAGCACTGTGGAGAACTCCACATGTAAATGGTAATAATTATAGCTGTCTAAATTCTCAATGAAACTAGATTTAGACAGAAAGAAATGTTACCAGTCAGTGTTAAAGAGCAAGGTTCAAGCTACATTGTCAATTTGATAAAAACAAACAAACAAACAAACAGAAAACCAACCAACCAAACAAACAAACAAACAAAAAAAAAAACCACCAAAAAAACCCTTGTGAATCTAAAAACAAAAAAGAGATGAGAAATGGCGTGGATAAAGTTCTAGACCCATTCTTAGTCTCTGAAGGGACTAGAGTTTGGATTCATTATCACTAAGGTCTGTGTTAGATGGGAAGGCTGCACGACAGTTCTTCAAGGTCACAGAGAGGGCAAATCCTGTCAGAAACTGTCCATCTCCTATTCACATAAAACCAACTCCCCAAGCTTCTACCGTTCTTAGCCTAAGAACACTATAAAGCTATCAGATTCAGAGTGGTCATAAATGAAATACTACACTTGCTAGCTAATGCTCTCAGAAGCACATGTTAAGGATGGTGATATTGATGATCTTAAATACTTACTGGCACTTGATCTCCAGGTAGTAAAGACATTGTATAAATCAGCAGACATATCTTACGTACTAGGTCTAAAGTTTGAGTTCATGTGCCATATATCACAGGTGCCATTTTACAGTCTATGCATCCCTGCTCGAAAGCAATTTATTTTTATCAATACTAATGTAATTGCCACTTAGTTTTGTAGATGAACTGTATGTGTCTATCTATATTTTACTTGAACAAGTTTCTCCTAGATCAATGGAAGTATGCTGTTGCATATCTTTTCTTTTTTTCTCTTTTCAAAAGATTCAAAGCTTATTGCTAAGTTTTGGGTAATAACTAAATGTCACTAAGTACTGTGCATTTCAGTTAGTTCTATGTTTTGACTTAGTATAGCATTTAATCAATCATTAAAAAGGATTGTCATTTAGTGAGTGAGAAATCAGACACTTAGTAAAATGACAAAATGAACCAAATCATACCAGAAGATCTTTGGATGACTTAATCTCACCATACACAGTTCTGGGAATAAATCACGGGTACTGCCTTCTTTCTGTGCCCTGTTTGCTTTAATAACTAACAGTGGTATTTGATCAAAGTATTAAAACCTGAAAGGGATCTCAGAAAATGCTAAAGCAAAACTTTCATTAATAAGAGTATGTGAAATTCAATTTCATAACTCAGTTACCTGGCTTTTAAAATATTCCCCTGTTGCCAAAGGAGCTTAGTAGTAGTTGTAGAAATGAGCTTAAAGCAAATTCTCAGAACAAGCTTTTACACTGCGGCAATTGCAGCATTGGTAAGTGGTAACCCTTTCCATATGGAAGGCAGAAGAGCTAGGAGGGAAAATGGCATCATTCCTTCCACATCAGACACCTTAATTAACTGGTCCATAATCACAGACTCTGCTCCAAATGAATAAAAGAGCTTTTTTTCCTTCTGAATGAAAAAGCACAGAAGGTATGCTATCGGTGCGATTCATCACTAGCAAGAACGTTCTGATGGAAGAGCTGTTGAATTCAGATTATCCTGAACTTCAATTTGCAAGAACAGAAGTTGTAAGAAGACATTTGCAGTTTCTTTCAACAAATTTGGATTATGTTAATTTTCTGCTCTCCCTATTTAAAAAAAACAGAAAGGAAGGAAGGAAGAAAGAAAAGAAAAGAAAAGAAAAGAAAAAACTCATCTTAGGAGTATTGGAGATTTTTGTGAGGCACTTCACTTTTTTTTTTTTTTTTAATGTTGAGATAAAGGGATACTGTTGTACTGTGTAAGTTATGGAGTTTTGTTATTGAAAAGCAGGTCAAAAAACTTATATAAACTCACAGAGAAGGAAGCAGCAAACAGTCTGTATCAAATCCTCTGTGTATATTCTCTGGCATCCAGTTTAGTGATTTTTGGGGACTTCTGAGTGTGTGAGTAAGTGGGACTCTGATTCTCATGTCTTATTTTGGCTTTTTCCTTATTTAGGTTTATCCTGGCAAACTTCAAAGTGTTAGTTTTTGCTTAATCTTATTATATTTTATTTTGTTATATATTTTGATATTATCTCTTTTTAAAAATATATATTTTATTAATTTATTCATATAACATCTCAATTGTTATTCCATCCCTTGTATTCTCCCATTCCTCCCTCCCTTCCATTTTCCCCTTACTCCCCTCCCCTATGATTGTGACTGAGGGGGACCTCCTCCCCCTGTATATGCTCATAGGGTATCAAGTCTCTTCTTGGTAGCCTGCTATCCTTCCTCTGAGTGCCGCCAGGCCTCCCTATCCAGGGGACGTGGTCAAATATGGGACACTAGAGTTCATGTGAATGTCAGTCCACTCAAATATTATCTCTTAAGAACCTGTTATTTTCCAGTGAGAGACAGAAAGGGAGTAGATGCAGATGCGAGGTGGGGATAAATGAGGAGGAGCCTAGGGATGGCACATTATATTCAAGATATGCAATGTGAGAGAAGACATACAGAATTTGGCATTTAAATTTTTTTTTATTATTTTAAAGATTCACTGACAATGAGACAAGTTAACTCCAGGCAACACCCAGCCTACCCCAAAGAGGATGATGAGCATCAAAAGAACCTCCTTATGGAGATGCCTTCAAATGTAGACTAATAATTTAAACTATGCTTAGTTGAAATATAAAAGAAGTCTTCAAACCATAAGGACTAAATAGATATTGAGTGAGAATTTTAATTTGTAAAAATAAGATGTAAATGAGTGGAACTGGACTCCAAAGGACTCCGTTGAAGAACTTCCTAGAAAGTTACATTAGGTCCTACCAGAAGGAAATAGAAAAAAATGTGTTAGAATAGACACAGGAAGCAGTTGAAGAAGAGGAGAAGGCAAAAGCCTACCATAGAGGTCCTCTGAAAAACAACACCCAGCAGGGCATCAAAGCAAATGCTGAGACTCACAGACAAACTTCTGGGTAGAGCACAAGAAGTCTTATGGAAGAGTTGGGGGATAGAAGGACCTAAGGGATCAGGAACTTCACAAGGAAACCAATGTAGCCAACAAATCCAGGCAGAAGAAGGGTGCTGCAAAAACTGATGCATCAACCAAGGACCATGCATGGTGAGGACCTAGACCCTACGCTCAGATGGAGTAGATAGGCAACTCAGGCTTCATGTGGGTCCACTAGTAAGGGGAGCAGGGACTGTCCCTGCCATGGGCTCTGTTGCCAACTTATTGATTACTTTCCCCTGGCAGGTGGCCTAGCCAGACCACAAAGGAGAAGGATGCAGGGAGTCCAGATGAGAGTTGATATGCTGTGGTCAGATGACAAGGCAGGAGGTCTTCCCCCTTTCTTAAGACTAAGGAGGGGGAAGGGGATGAGAGAGTGAGGGAAGTTGGGATGGGGAGATGATGAGGGATGAGGCTCCAATTGAGATGTAAAGTGAACCAATTTTAAAAAATAAAGTAAAAAAAGGAAATTACCAATAAACTGAAATTTTTGCTAAGTAGAAACGTAACAACCAATATTCATCTAATAAGCTTCTTGGGAGAAGTTGTGGACATTTTAAGGTTGGGGTGGGGGCAAAATGATATGAGGTAAGAAATAAAATCTACTAATTCCTATGACTAATAAAAAGTCCCTTATTTGTGAAGCCTTCAGCAGAATGTCCTGTGCGCAATTATGAGATTCTTTTATTGTTGTCCCATTGGGTAATGATTAGATTCTTGAGCATCGCATGAAAATGGAAATTCTTTTAGAGGGAATAATGTGCCACCTCTTAAGGAGAGGCATTTAGATCAAAACTGAGACTTCATAACACTAATTACCTATGAAAACCAAGGCTACTCAATCCAACCAGGCTTTGTACGGTAAATATGAGAATATTGCACAAAGGCTAAAGTTAAAATATCTTTCAAAGATGCATTGACATACAAAGTGACACATGGAGTAATGCTGGCCTCAAAGCTCAGAGCATATTGTGATAATTTGAAAAATGTGTATTGAGAAACATATTGAAATTCTGAATATTATTGACACGGAGTTGAAGGAGGAGAGAGGAAGAGAAGACAAATACTTACAAGGTACGCATATGGCTATTAAAATGTTATAAAGGCAAAATAAGAAAGGATTCCATAAATCTAGATCTGACGTTAGGGACAACAACCAAAAGAGTAAAAAAGAACTCCCAGGCAGAGGAGCGTTCTGGTAAGTACTAGTCACACTAGGTGTGTAAATGCATTAAGGTAGCACAACTTCATCCCAAAGGTTTGCATTTCGAAAAAGCTGTAGCAGAGTATGGCAATGTTAGGATACGTGTGAAGATGTTCACTGACTTTTGGTGTCATTTCTTAAAGATAGTCCTTCTGAAGTGAGTAGAGGAGTTAAGGTTATAGAGTGACAGCAATAGCTTATTCAGCTGCGGGCCCTGTAGCAGCACGTCAGAAGATGTGCAATGTTTGTGCTTCATCGTGACACGTACAACCCCAGGCATCAGTTCTTTGTGAGTGTTTTCCTAGGTGAAGCCTGAGCTATAAGTCTTCTCAGAGGTGGAGAGTGAAGTGTCCATGGGCCATGAATGGGATATTGACAATATTTGACAGTTGGCCTTTGCTTAGATTCGAGTCATGTGTCTGGGGCAGGAGATATGTTTTTATGAACTTTGGGAAGCCATGGCTTTCAGTCTTGCATTGATGATTATGGATTGATAAAACAACAAGAGAAGGAAATGAGAGACTTGAAATTACTGGTTTTATCATTAAAAGAGTCAAGTCAACTTGCTAAATATGAACTGTTCAAAGAACTTTCAAATATGAATTGGAATTGGGAACTCAGGTAATACTGTATGAAGCACCAAATTTGTTCCAAACTCATCAATCATTTTTCATCTATTTTCAAGCTATATTACACATGTGTATTGGCTTTTCTTTACTACAGTGAAATGCCTGATGTGATTAACTTACTTAACCAAGAGGTTTCATGTAACACACACAGTTTCAGAGGCTCAAATACAAAGTCATATAACAGGCTTGGTGAAAGTAGATCTTTGACAGCTTCACCTCTAGCAGGAATGGTGATGGTGGTCAGCAAACACATCTGAACCAGAGAGGAGAGACAGATGGGAGGGATTAAGGGGGTAAGTAAGAGGGGAGAGATATTGGGAGAGGGAGAAACAGAGATAAAAAAGGAACACATTGTCTTTTTCAGGGATATGGTGACAAAGTCCTACTAACTGGAAGGAAATCAGACCTTTAACACATGGGCATTTAGAGAATACTATTAATATTCAAAGCATAGCATAAGACAAAATGATCCCAGCTCTTGTAATATCAGAAAACTAGTAGCTACAAAATCCTAGCAGCTATCTAAGTAGCAGACTCATGGGATAGTCACTAAATGCTTGGCTCTATGACAGCCCATGTAAATTCAAACTCAGACCTATTGTTATACACTATTTAATGTAATTTATATATTAAATGGATCTAGCATATACTGATTGTCAAACAAATCCTTTCTTTATTTTTATTTAACTATTAACCTAATTAAAGAGCTAAATCTTCATTTATGTGAATTGTAAATCACATTTGTGCCACTGTATCCACATTGGGCAAGGCGAAAGTTTTGGCACTGTCTGATTCTCATTGCTCAGTTGGGTTTAATTTAAAACCGAGTTGTATTAGTCTCTGGAGGAGAATTAGGTTGGGTAAACAGAATTTTGGATTCTGTGTGTGATCATTTCACACAGACAGGCTTGGTATAGTACTCCATAGTGGATTCTAAAATTCTTGATTAATACAAAGCTATGCATACTACATAGTTATTTTTGATATGACACAATGTGCTCTCTTATCCTTATATCTTAACTTATAATGCTATAGCCTTTGACTAAAGATATTATTACTGTCACTTGTATTTCTTAAATATTTTATGAAAAGTAAAGTACACATCATACTCTATATTTCAACATTATTTTGAGTTTGATACATATCCTTTCTGACATTGGAACTCTCAATATTATACTTTAGGAAGTATCTGGGGATTTTTATTATATCTGCTCTCTCTTTTGGTTTGAAACAATAGAATTGGCATTGCTAGTTTAAGAACAAAAATAAGGTAGAAATTTAGAATGAGAAAATTTCTGAAAATAAATGTTTGTCAAAGCATACGTAAATATAAATTAATAACAGTTATGATGACTTAGGTACTTATACTTACTTTTGGGTCATTGCAATAGTACACGGAAGGTCAAATTGTTTAAAGAGTAGTTTTAAATTTTTATACAAATAAACAGAGGAGCATTCTATCAAGGTATTATTTTTAAACTAGGTGTGTGTGTGTGTGTGTGTGTGTGTGTGTGTGTGTGTGTGTGTGTAATAAAGATAATCAGAGGGAATAGAGGATACCAAGAAAACAAGGCTTCTAAATCAATGTAAGCAAAGCTCATATGAACTCACAGAGACTGAAGCAGCAAGTACACGGCCTGCATGGTCCACACCAGGTCCAATGTGTATATATTGTACGTTCCAGCTTAATGTTTCTGTGGGAAAACAAGGGATTCTATGATTCTTGAGCTTTTTCTTGGGAGCTTTTATTTCTGTTTGTTTGTCTTGTCCAACTTCAATGTGATACTTTTTGTTTTATCTTATATTATTATGTATTTTTAAAAAATGAATAAATGAAAACATAGGCACTAAGTGAAGGTTAACAACTGAACTGTCACTATACCTTCTGAGGCAGGGAAAATAAGTTTTTCTGGAGTGGCACTGAATATATTAACCTCTCTAGGAAAGGCCGAATGTTCGGGAGTAGTTGAGCAATGTATAATGGACTCCATAGTTTTTGTATGCGATTTTGTTTGGTTACAGTTTTGTCTAGTTGTTATTGTTTTCATTTTGTTTTTTGTTTTTGGGTGTTTTCTTTGTTTTGAGGTTGTAGGTTTTTTGTTTTTGTTTTTTGTTTTGAGAGAGAGAGAGAGAGAGAGAGAGAGAGAGAGAGAGAGAGAGAGAGAGAAAGAGAAACAGAGAGAAAGAGAAAGACAGAGACAAAGAGACAGAGAGAGAGAGAAACAGAGACAGAGAGAGAGAGAGAGAGAGAGAGAGAGAGAGAGAGAGAGAGAAAGAGAGACAGAGAGAAAGAGAAAGACAGAGACAAAGAGACAGAGAGAGAGAGAAACAGAGACAGAGAGAAAGAGAGAGAGAGAGAGAGAGAGAGAGAGAGAGAGAGAGAGAGAGAGAGAGGGAGAGACAGAGACAGAGAGAAAGAGAAAGACAGAGACAAAGAGAGAGACAAAGAGACACAGAGAGAGAAACAGAGACAGAGAGAGAGAGAGAGAGAGAGAGAGAATTTAGTGTTGAGGCTTAGGGTGGGTAGAGCAGGGTGAGGATCTGGAAGAACATGGGGGAGGAGAAGAATAAGATAAAATATATTAAATTTAAAAATTGTTTTAATTAATAAGAAATATGTAAAAAAGAAATAAAGATAAATTTAAGGATAGAGAGGACTCAGATTAAATTTTTTATTGTTCAAACATTGAAATAAGTGCATAACTTGCAATACTTTAGCAACAATAGGAGGCAAGCAACACTAACCAGAAGTTGAGCTTTGTCATAATTGTGAAAATACAATTCCATTTCCTTTGGGAAATTTCTCCTGATCCTCAGATGGAAGCAATTCCTTGCTCCACTCACTTCCCAGTGCCTCTCTTAAAGCACTTTAGCGTCTTGTGGTGATTTACAGACACTCTCTGGGGTCTTATGATATTGCGTGATTATAAACTAATTGAGTGGAAGATTTATATCTGATTCAGCTTTGGTCTGGAAGGTTGTCTAGAGTCAGCGAGAATCCAGTTTCAAGTCAAGGTAAGCCGCTGAGCTATTGCAAGTCATTCCCCCTGCCCCATCCTTCAGTTTAGGTTATAACACTTAAGAAAGATATCATGAAATAACTCATATTCTGCACTTGACTGCTTATATGTATTTAATGAATGTTACCTCCATACTTTCTTATCCTTAAAGAATAAGCCAGTCATTTTGCAGCTGATCCTCTCACAGGTACGGTGCTTCACAAGCACAGAGCACTCTCACCTGCCTCCAGCCCATTCATAGGATTTTCTGAATGGAACTACAGTTTTCTCCAGGATGAAGTTTTAAGGAAAGCCCATAATTTTTGTGATCACCCTCAAATAACCCAAAATTTCCACTAGTCTATTTAAAATGTTTAAATTGTGTAATAATTAAAATAAAAACTCAGATGCCCTTTGACTTACAATCCCTTTCTTTCCTGGCTCAGGTTTGTTGCTGAGTCATTTCATGAAGAGATGGTGGAGGAAGAGTGCTGCTTTATGTCTCTTTCCTGAACTTGGGAACCTGACTGTATAAAACAAGTTAGAAAGATGAAGAATAGTTTAAATAAGAGAAAAGATTCTTTCTGAGCTTTAGAGATTTGCTGACAGGGGGCAGATTGCCATGCAGACATCATGTTGAGAACTGAAATCTGCCAGAGGGAACAATTTTCTGAAATCGAACAGTACCTTGCAAGGTTTGAGAAACACGATATTGACTGGCTTGCCTCTTGACCTGAACACTCTGATGGACTTAGAACATTTTAGACCACCCTGATGTGCATCCATTTCTTACTGTTGAACTTGTCTCAATCCTGCTGGTCACAATTAAAACATGCTAGCTATATGTACCCATTTGCTATGACTAAGGTCCTAGCCTTGTTTCCCACAGGACAATTTGTATTTGGCTTTACCTGAGTCTATATGTTCTGATTTGCATGATATTTTACACCCAAATTAAACTATATTTGCTTTCATTTCAACTCCACTCTTGATTTTTTTTTAGCATGTAAGAGTCAAAATGATAATTCCATTAAGAATGTCATACCTTTAAGATAGTTAAGTAATATTTACCTTTCTAAGATGCAATATTATTTTTAGGATAGTTTTAGTAGATTTCTTTTAGAGGCCATTTCCAAGCAGCCCAGCCTACTGCAGTGTTTGGTGAGGAATGAGATGATTCCTCTGGCTAAAAGTGTTAATAGGCATTCATTCGCTAATGTAAATATCCATAGAACCCTTACTATATGTCAGAAATTTCTTTTAAGTGGATTAGTGAGGGAAAGTTTATACTTCAGAACCATATACTTTAAAGGAGATAACAAAAACAATAGACACAACGACTATAGTGAATAATGTTTTTGATATGTACTAAGGGAACATAAAGTAGAAGTAATCAAAGGACAATTAGGGACGCTCTTGTACGATGAATGAAAAGCTGGAAGGCTCAATCCTGTAGGCTAAACTGAGACCATAACTTGAAGGACTTCTTATCTCTACAGGATCACAGTTTCTCAGTGTGACATTGGGCTTAGGAGGTGGAATCTCTTCTGGTGCCTTGACTCTGGCCTTGGCCATGAGGATTTGTTGCTGTTGTTGTTGTTAGTATTTTTTTTTTTTTTTGTAGGTAGCTGACAAAGAAAAGGCAGGGAAAGAACATATGCTTTGTTTAGCCTCAAAATTGAAGGTCACCTTTAGCTTGAACATGGCCTGGGTAAACATGACATCTTTGGGTTTTCATCTACACTCGATTAAGAGCATTTGTGTGAGGTGCTGTACCATTCAGCTTCCCTCAAGCTGCTTCTAAGAAGAAGAGAAAAGCCTGCTCACACAATCATCAACAGCAGGTACTAGTTGCTGCAAACCACCAACTTTTGAGATTAGCATCTGATGTGCTGACATTTTGAAGGGCCAGAAGGAAGCTCATGGAATACCTTGCAGGTGTCTGGAGCAGCTTGTAAAAAACCCCCAAAGCGGAAAGTGGCATAGAGGTTTCAAGAAAAGAAAGGCATTGAGGAATAGAGGAAAAAATAAGGAAAGAAATAGGAGAACAAGCTGATGAGAAGGAGGAACATGAGAGGTATAGTCTAGATTGTGCCTGGTCCTGTCTGCCATTGGCCTTTTCCTCTGGGTGATATGAAACGTTTCCATCCTGAATTCCAACATCTCCATGCACACAGACTTGTACTTTTTTTTTTTTTTTTTGCCCTTAGAAGGCATAACATATTCATCAGTCTTCAATGGCTTCCAGATTATAGGCAATGCTTTCCCCACAATCTACTAGAAATTTCTTGCATATTTTTTGGGGGGGAGTTTAAATGCTTTCTGTTCTGCTTTAGGGAAGGATGAGGGTCACAACACACTAACAAATCTTTTGAAAAGTATTTTTGTAATTTGCAGTCTTCCTCTGTACATTGTCTATCTCCCTTTGGGGCTCAGATTTATGTTCCTCTAAGAGCACAAAGCTATGTTTATATTTCCTTTCAAAAGTCCTGAAAGTTCATATTCCACCTGGTTCAAGCTCTGAAGACCTATAAAGAGGCAATGGAAGAAACTCAGGAATATACAAACAATCAGATGAAAGAAATAAAAAAAATCAGTTCAAGATCTGAAGATGAAAATAGATTCAATGATAAACACACAGACAGAAGAAAAATGATAACGTGAGACCTCAGAGAAGAAGGCAAGCAACATTGAGGTGAGCTTTTCTAACAGAATCCAAGAGATGGAAGAACGAATCTCAGGTCTAGAAGATACAATCACACAAAACATCCAAGAAATTAAGGACACCATGAAAAGAAGAAATCTGAGGATAATAGGTACTGAAGAAAGAGAAGATATCAGACTCCAAGGCCCAGAAACTATTCTCAACAAAATTATAGAAGAAAATTTCCCCAATCAAAGAAAGAGATGCCTATAAACATACAAGAGGCCTACAGAACACCAAATAGAATTGACCAGAAATAAAAAAAAACTGCCCATCACATAATAATCAAAACACAAAACATACAGAACAACAACAACAAAAATATTAAAAGCTGCAAGGGAAAAGGGCCAAATAACATTTAATGGTAAACCTATCAGAATTACACCCGACTTCTCAGCAGAGACCATAAAAGCCAGAAGGGCCTGGACAGAGATTCTGCAAGTTCTAAGAGACCACAGATGCCAGGCCAGACTACTTTTTCCAGCAAAACTATCAATAACCATTGAAGGAGAAAACAAAATATTCCATGACAAAAACAAATTCAAACAGTACCTATCCACAAATCCAGCTTACAGAAGGTACTAGAAAGAAAACTCCATCCCAAAGGGTCAAGCTACAACCAAAATTACTCAGGAAATAGATAACTATACCATGGCAAAAACACAACTACACAAACGCTCGACTGGAAACAACATCAAGATTAAGACTCTTAAAAGTCACTGGTCATTAATATCTCTCAACATCAATGGTCTCAATTCTCCAATAAAAAGACACAGACTAACTAAATGGGTGCGTAAACAAGATCCAACATTCTTCTGCGTTCAAGAAACACATCTCACCCATAACGATAGGCATTACCTCAGGGTAAAAGGTTGGAAAAAACTATTCCAAGAAATGGTCACAAGAAGCAAGCAGGTTGTGTAGCCATTTAGTATCAAACAAAATAGACTTTCAACCAAAATAATCAAAAGGGATGAGGGAAGGACACTTAATACTCATCAAAGGTAAAGTCAAACCAAGATGACATCACAATTCTGAACATCTATGCTCCCAATACAAGGGCACTCACATTTGTAAAAGATCTGCTAAAAAAGTTTAAACCTTAAACCACACATCGATCCCCACACAATAATAGTGGGAGACTTCAACACCCCACTCTCACTGAAGGATAAGTCATTGAAACATAAACTAAGCCAAGAAATAACATCATTAACCAATGCCATGGGTCAAATGGATCTAACAGATCTCTATAGAACCTTTCACCCAAACAAGAAAGAATACACCTTCTTCTCTGCACCCCATGGAACCTTCTCCAAAATTGATCACATCGTAGGTCGCAAAGCAAGCCTCAATAGATACAAGAGGATTGCAATTATACCTTGTATCCTATCAGATCACCATGCTCTTAGGCTGCAATTCAACAACAACAGAAATAACAAAAAGCCTACACATACGTGGAAACTAAAGAACTCTCTGCTAAATGACACCTAGGTCAGGGAAGAAATAAAGAAAGAAATCAAGGAGTTTCTGAAATTCAATGAAAATGAAGGAACAACATACCCAAATTTGTGGGATACATTGAAAGCAGTGCTAAGTGTTGGGAGCCGAGAGACCCTGGCTGAGCTGAGAGACCCTGGTTGCGTTGAACTCCAGCTGACCCTTTCCAGCCAGCCTATACAGAAAGAACTTATCAAACATCGTGCCTGGCAACGGACAAGCCGCAAACGCCGTGCTTGGCCCCAGGAGAGGGAACTTGGCCCTGAGAAAAGGAACACTCAGTGTACCGTGGCTTTGTAGCCTTTCACAGGAGTCACGGTACATGAACATCTGACATGCTGTGGTCTCTGCGAGAGGACCGCGGGGCCACCTGTCTTCTCCCCCCGCCCCATACATTGTCCCAGGGGTTCCTACCCCAGAAGATTCTGTACTCTCCCACTGCTCTCCCTCCTTCCCCCGCCCTTCCTGAAGCTCACTTTAAAAATCACACACCTGCTTTCAGTAAATGACTCTTGATAACACCAACCTTTCAAGAGTCGTGTCTCTCTATCCGTCCATTCTTATTTACAGGCCGCGACCCCCTTCGAGAACCCGAATAACTAAACCCGCGGGACGGGGACAGCTAAGAGGAAAATTCATAGCACTAAGTGCCATTAAAAAGAAATTGGAAACATCACACATAAGCATCTTAACAACACAACTGGAAACCCTAGAAAGAAAGAAGCAGAAACACCCAAGAGGAGTAGACGTCTGGAAATAATCAAACTCAGGGCTGAAATTAACAAATTAGAAAACTAAGAAAACCAGTCCAAAGAATCAACAAAAACCAAGAGCTGGTTCTTTGAGAAAAATCAAGAAGATAGGACAGACCGTTAGCCAAACTAACTAAAAGGACAGAGAGGACAGTATTGAAATCAACAAAATCAGAAATGAAAAGGGAGAGACATAACAACAGGACCACTGAAGAAATACAAAGAATCTATAGATCCTACTTTGAAGGCATATACGCCACAAAATTTGAAAATCTAAGGGAAATGGATGATTTTCTTGATCAATTTCACTTGCCAAACTTGAGTGAAGAACAGATAAACAAGCTAACTAGTCCCATTTCTCCTACAGAAATAGAAGCAATCATCGATGGTCTCCCAACCAAAAAAAAGCCCAGGGCCAGATGGTTTCAGTGCAGAATTCTACCAGACCTTCAAGGGCGAGCTAATACCGCTACTCTTCAAGCTACTCCAAAAGATAGAAATGGATGGAACATTACCAAATTCATTCTATGAGGCCATAGTCACATTGACACCTAAACCTCACAAAGACTCAACAAAGAAAGAGAATTTCAGACCAATTTCTCTTATGAACATCAATGCAAAAATACTAAATAAAATACTGGCAAAACGAATACAAGAACACATCAAAGATATGATTCACCATGACCAAGTAGGCTTCATTCCAGGCATGCAGGGATGGTTTAATATACAGAAATCCATCAATGTAATCCACCATATAAAACAAACTGAAGAGAAAAAACCACATGATCATCTCTTTAGATGCAGAGAAAGCATTTGATAAAATTCAACACCCATTCATGTTTAAAGTTTTAGAGAGATTGGGGATACCTGGCACTTTCCTCAACATAATAAAGGCTATATACAACAAGCCAATAGCCAAAATCAAAGTAAATGGTGAGATACTCAAGGAAATTCCTCTAAAATCGGGAACAAGGCAAGGCTGCCCACTCTTCTCATATCTCTTCAATATAGTACTCGAAGTTCTAGCCAGAGCAATAAGACAACCAAAGGAGATCAAGGGTATCCAAATGGGAAGGAGGAAGTCAAATTATCCCTCTTTGCAGATGATATGATAGTGTACATAAGTGACCCTCAAAACTCCACCAGAGAACTCCTAAAGCTGATAAACACCTTCAGCAAATTGGCTGGATACAAAATTAACTCAAAAAAGTCTGTAGCCTTCCTATACACAAATGACAAGCTTGCAGAGGAAGAAATTAGGAAAACCACACCCTTCACATTAGCCACAAGCAATATAAAATATCTAGGAGTTACCCTAACTAAACAAGTGAAGGACTTGTATGAAAAAAATTTCAAAACTCTGAAGAAAGAGATTGAAGATGACCTGAAAAGATGGCATGATCTTCCTTGCTCATGGATGGGGAGAATTAACATAGTAAAAATGGTCATCCTACCAAAAGCAATCTACAGATTCAATGCAATCCCTATCAAAATACCTACACAATTTTTTAAAGACATTGAAAGTTCAATTCTGAACTTCATATGGAAAAACAAAAAACCCAGAATAGCTAAAACAATCTTGTACAATAAAAGGTGTTCTGGAGGAATCTCCATACCTGATCTCAAAATGTTCTATAAAGCAATAGTAATTAAAACAGCATGATACTGGCCCAGCAACAGGGTGGTTAATCAGTGGAATCGAATCAAAGACCCAGATATGAATCCACACACATATGGTCACTTGTTTTTTGACAAAGAAGCCAAATCCATTCAATGGAAAAAGGATAGCATCTTTAACAAATGGTGCTGGTCTAACTGGATGTCTATGTGTAAAAAAATGCAACTAGACCCATATTTGTCACCTTGCACAAAACTCAACTCCAAGTGGATTAAAGACCTCAACATAAAACCAGAGACACTAAGTCACTTAGAAGAAAAAGTGGGGAAGAGCCTGAAACATATTGGCACAAGAAACAACTTCCTGAACAGAACACCAAGAAGCCAGGCTTTAATGTTAACAATTAATAGATGGGACCTCATGAGGCTGAAAAGCTTCTGTAAGGCAGGAGACACTGTCAAGGGAACAAAGCAACAGCCTACAGACTGGGAAAAGATCTTCACCAATCCTACATCTGACAAAAGTCTAATATCCAAAATATATAAAGAACTTAAGAAATTAAACACCACCAAACCAAATAACCCAATTGAGAAATGGGGCTTGGATCTTAGCAGAGAATTCTCAACAGAGGAATATCAAATGGCCGAGAAACACTTAAAGAAATGTTCAACCTCCTTAGTCATCAGGGAAATGCAAATCAAAACAACTCTGAGATTCCATCTTACACCCATCAGAATGGCTAAGATAAAAAATTCAAGTGACACCACATGCTGGCGAGGATGTGGGGAGAGAGGAACACTCCTTCATTGCTGGTGGGAATGCAAACTAGTACAGCCACTTTGGAAATCTATCTGGTGCTACCTCAGAAAAATGGGAATAGGGCTTCCTCAAGACCCAGCTATTCCACTCCTTGGAATATACCCAGAAGATGCTCCAGCACACAACAAGAAAATTTGCTCAACCATGTTCATAGCAGTCTTATTCATAATAGCAGAACATGGAAACAGCCTATGTATCCCTCAGTAGAAGAATGGATAAAGAAACTGTGGTACAAATACACTATGGAATACTACTCAGCTATTAAAAACATGGAATTCCCGAAATTTGTGGATAAATGGATTGAGCTAGAAATGATCATAATGAGTGAGTTAACCCAGAAGCAGAAAGAATCAAATGGTATATACTCACTTATATCTGCATACTAGCCCAAGGGGCATGTCCCACGAAAAGCCTTCACTTACCAGGAAACTGGGACAGAGGGAAGGGCATCCTATTGGGACTCTAGATGAGAGAAGCATGGGAGAATAGCAAAATAGAAGGATCCAGAGGGTCCTAGAAATCTACAAGTAGAACATTATGATAGGCCGATTTGGGCCCAGGGGTCCCGCTCAAACTAAGGCACCAGCCAAGGACAATACAGGTGGTAAACTTTAAGCCCCTACCCAGATCTAGCCAACGGTCAGAACTTTCTCCACAGTTGAGTGGAGAGTGGGATATGACTTTCTCACGTACTCTGGTGCCTCACATTTGACCATGTCCCCTGGAGGGGGAGACCTGGTGGCACTCAGAGGAAGGACAGCAGGTTACCAGAACAGACTTGATACCCTATGAGCATATACAGGGGGGAGCAAATCCCCCTCAGGAACAGTCATAGGGGAGGGGAATAAGGGGAAATGGGAGGGAGCGAAGAATGGGATGATACAAGGGATGAGATAACCATTGAGATGTAACAAGAATTAATTAATAAAAATATATACATTTATATTTTGCCGTGTGTGTATATATGTGTGTGTATATGTGTGTGGTGTGTTCATGTACATGTGTTCACTTGTATAAGAACATGTTTGTGTGCAGGTGTGCATGAACCTGTGTGCATATGCATTTAGAGGATAGTGGTTGATGTTAGATATAGTCCAAGATTACACACACACACACACACACATCCTTTACTAAAATGTTTTATTGTTTGACAGTTTCACAATTTATTAAAATCATTTTCACCACTACTTTCTTTTCTCTCATCTCCCTCTCTCTCCAACTGGAGGTCTACTTCTGAAAAAAATGCCCCTTCTATTTTATTTAGTCTTTTCATATGTAACCCATTAAGTTTAGTTACAGCTTTTTGTATGATCACAGTGGGAAGTTATTTAATGATGAAGGGCAACTTTTCATTGGCAAAACTACTGAAGAAAATGAGAAACTTCTCACAAGAATCTTTAACTGCTCATACTTTCCAGGGACAGGTGAGGCCCAATGTGTCACTGCTTTATCCAAAATGAAATATAGCCTGTTCCAACCTTATGCAGATAGCTATAGCTGCAGTGATTTGATGGATACAATGGCTACACCATGCCCAGAAGATATTTTTGCTATACATCTTCTCCTCTCATTCTCTGACTCTCACATTCTTTTTGTTTTTATTTCCACAGCTTTTCCTAGCCTTGCAGGAGGTAATATGGGTGTTTATTTAGGGCAGAGCTTTCTATCACTACTCCCTCCAAACATATTGACTGGTTATGGGTTTGTCCATTAACTATAGCCCACTGCAATTGAAAACTTCTCTGATGAAGGCTGGACACATACTAATTTATGAGTATAAACAGGAGTATTTAGAAGGCAAGTTGACAACACGACTATATACCAAAACTATAATAGGCTCCCCCTGGGCCTATAAGCTCCTCAGCCACAGATTCTCAATAAGGTTTACAGAAATAGGCATGAGTTCCCTTCTGTGCAGAAAGCATTTGGTTTCCCCCATAACACTCATGCCGGTATTGTACTAGAGGGAACATTTTGCCTGGCTGGCTATTATTTCAGCTTACTGGATTCACAGTTAGGTAAGACTGTTGGTGACTTTTTCTCCTCCAGCATCCTACAAAGTACCTTCTGTTACTATGAAGGTTAGTCAGGAGGGAGGAACCTGCTAGCTTGGCTCTAATGTGATTTCTTTCTGCCCTATGCCTAAAACATGCTTTGTCTGCAGCAATAGGATCTTACAACAAACTTCTCTTGACCTTATATGTTGACTAAAAGTCTGCTACTTGAACACAGAGTTGCTGATTCACCTATTCTAGATATCTAGCTTGCCTCCAAGATTCCTGTCTCTGCCTCCCATGCACTGGGATTACAGGTAGGTCACCATGCCTGCATAACATTTATATGGTTCTGGGGCTCAGAGCTTACACTTCAATAACAAGCATTTAAACCACTTAGCCAATTCCCCAGGTTAAAACTATGATTCTTTTGAAGAATACATTTTAATTACTGTTCTTCATGAATAATTAGTAGTAATTTCATTTATATAGCCATTCATTTTTTAAAATTGAAAAGTTACTAAAAATATCAGTTACTTCTAGTATGCCTAAGTTCTGACTTAGATTCTGGGAATAGGAATAAGACAAAGACAACTCCTGACCCTCCAAAGAGCTCATGACAGATGAGCAATTTGAAAGCTATTTTAAAAGATATTTGTAGCATATGTTTGGGGAGGGATGTCATTCAGATTCTTACAGATGGAAAGTTATAAAAATGAGATTAGTGTTGGCTTAAGCAAAAACTGTATATATGATGGCAGTTATAGGAAGAGACCCAAAACTGGAGACACCAGTGTTACTGAAGCTAATTTTTTCCATTATTTATTTATTTTGGGTGTGGTTTTTATATAGGTTCATGTCAGCCTTGAACATTTAGTTTTCATGCCTCAGCTTCCCGATTGCTGGGATTACAGGGGTGCACCACCCTCGCCATATACAATAGTACTTACTCTATTTGTGTTGTGTTTGGTGTCCTCTGTGACTCTGGTCTAGCCTCAGCCTCATAACAGGATGCTAGGTTTGGGGTTCACTTTGACTATTGTTTTCTTTGGAACTCAGCAGGAGAACTAAGAACATTTTCTTAATAGCTGACTCTCTTAAACTGTTTTGTGCCAGGATCGAGCTAGAAAGACTCATGTAGAAGTCAAGTGCATCTCTCAAGCAGGAAACAGATCATCTTTCCCCAAGTGTTTATCCTTGTGAGTCAAGTTGGTCATTTCAGACACTTCTAAATTTTGTTATAAAGAAAAACTTTGAACTAATGTTTGGAAGCTAGAACTATATACCACTGTGGGTCGAAAATATAGTCTAAGGAAAGGGGAGTTGTACTGGGGGCATCAAAGATAGATGGCTGAGAATAATACTTTCGATATAGCTTAGAGTTATGAGGCCTTCCTCAATGAGTCTGGGAAGGAAAGAATAAAAGGGTGATATTTCTTAAAAGAGATAGAGAGCTTCAGGGAGCTTGTGGACCATGGAGCTTTGTGTGGAAAGGGAATAAACTAGCTTTTTGGAAGCAGAGCCTAGCCTAGATATATAACATGCTTTGAAGAGACTCCTGATTTCAAAGAAGTTCATAATATCCATAAATAGACATGCTGAACTTTAGCTGCCATAGCACCACCTAAGAGATTCCCCAGGGAATAAGATTATAGGGAATGTTGTGCACACACTCTTGTATTGAATTAGTCTATAAAGAATAATTGATACCATATTACCATGTGTAATTAGAGTTTCATTTCCATCATTTCCTTTAGAAATGCTTTTCAAAAGAAAAGAACTCTAGAGCCAGGCTCAAAGTGTTTGAATCCCCCTGCTTCATATCATGTGAATTTAATCCAACCACTCTAAAGGCAGAGCTGGTGGATCTCTGTGAGTTGAAGGTCAGCCCAGTCTACATAGTGAGTTCCACAACAGTCAGGACCAGTGCTATGTAGAAAGAAATGAGAGAGAGAGAGAGAGAGAGAGAGAGAGAGAGAGAGAGAGAGAGAGACAGACAGACAGACAGACAGACAGACAGACAGACAGACAGACAGAAAATCCGAAGCCTGATTCCTCTGAGCTGCTTGGCTTTGGGTAATTCCTGTAATTTTTTTTTTTAGTTAATTTTCTGTGAAGTGTCTGTTTAACACATGTTAACAGATTGACTAAAAGGTTTGCCATATATTAAAACACTTGGAAGAGTACCTAGTAAAGATTGCATGCATCAAACAATCAGTATGGGCTGTGGACAAGTGGCATTAGTGCTGTTCTTTGCAGGGTACCACTGAGGTAACTACTTAGAACATTAGAGACAGGTAAAAAGCCTCTGCCTGCCCCCTTTCATCAAATCACTTATAGAAGCAGGAAGAAACAGACACAGGACAAGGGAAGGATTAATTAATCCATAAACATTAAGAAGACATCTTATTTGTAATGTGTGGGCTTGGGTATAAGTGGGTAAAGGTGAGTAGCAAATTTATTTTCTCTGGAAGGTGGAAGAACTATGGGTTTTCTTACAACACTAGCTGTGCATGTAGGTAGATTTTAAAAACTGGAGAGACAGGAGGAGAATTCAAAGATATATCCTCTTTGGAGAGGTTACCAAGAAAAAGAAAGATAGAGAGAAGCCCACAGTGACCTGGTAGGGCACTTCTGTTAGAGCTGGTGTATACCTTCTTCTTCAGTTATAATACAGGTAGGAGGTCAGGAATTCTGGGGCCCCATTCTTGTTACTCTGCTTAACTATGTGGAAGTATTTTCTTCCTTACAATTCCATGATTACATATCTCAACTGAGAAGATAGCAATTGCTTTGAAAGTCCAGCCCCTGTCTGTCTTTGCACTCTAGCTACAGTGAATCAGATATACCCTTGCAACTCTTTGCATGGCTTTAGAGTGGACCTGACTGGAATTATGTGGAAAAGCAGAAAAGGGCAGACACACAGACACACGTATCAAACATGCTCGGATTGGGTGAGGCATGCGCCCTGTGATGGAGATGCATTAGTACCAACAGTTACCTAGAAACTCGGCCTGGTGATTTCACACTACAGCCAAATAAGAAGGCAAGTTTAGCTAATCTCTGTAGGGAGGTTTTTCACTGGAGAGTCTCAGGCTGCGATCATCCTAGAGGAGTAGATAGAGGTTGACAGTTTCTGCAAACAGCGCTTGATTGTTCCTGAATGTTTGTACTTGGACCAGAGGAAGGCTTTTCCAATTCTCTGATCCTGACCCAGGAAGGCTTTGCCATTCCCATGGGTCTTAGTCATCATTGTAGTCCTGACAGGCTGTGTCCATGTCAACTATACAAATTTACTCCAGACTCCATCTGCTCCACACACATCACTCAGGGCGTCCTCTGCAGCCCACACCTTTCACCCATGTAATGGAGTGAATTTTCTCATCTAAAGAGACATATGCAAGCCATAATGCTTGCTGCTTCTGGTTGTATTCTTATTTGGAAATAAATGTTTATGGGTATATTTGACTATGGATCAGGCCATACTAGATTATTCTAAATCATACTAGATCACCATAAATCTAGTATGTAATGTGCGTATAAGAAGAGAGAGACATATAGGGACCCAGGGTTATTACCATGGAGGCAGTAGTTAGATTGATGTAACTACCAGTCAAGAAACAACAAAGTTTAGCCAGTAATTCTAAGATGCAATGAAAATGTGAGGAAGGATGCTTCCCTGGAGTCCTCAGAACAGACAAGGCCGACATATTTATTTCTGACTTTTGGTCCACATGAGTGTGAACAAATGCCTTCCTGGTGTTTTAAGGCACCAATTTTGCAGCAGAAACTGAAACCTTAGAAAACTAATAAGCTTGCATTGAAATATTCAAAAGCTTTGGAGTATTGGGTATAGCATGTGTTGGAAGCTCCGGGGTATAGAGCTAGGTTTTTGTTTTGTTTTTGTTTTATATCACTGTGCATCATTTTCTACAAAGGGTGACAGCTAAATCTTCATCAGATAAAACTCCCCAGCAACAAATAAGTAAATCTGTGTAAGAAATTCAGAATTTCAAGTAAAGATATTCAGACTATGAGGGAGAAAGTCCTCCTCATTAGGTGTCATAAAAGTGGCCATCTTGTGCCTGCAGACATCGATGTTTACAGCTTCACCATTATATTTTTCTGAACATTTAAAGTGTTTCTATTAATGTTCTTTCAGTGTGCCTGGTTTATTTTGCTGGGTGGAAGTCATAATGATAACCAGATCTTCATAGGATGCTTCTATCAGTGTTGCTTCTGTTTTGTTTTGTGTAGACTTAATGAGGCGCATAAAGATTTATCAGTCCCCTGGACACTTTTTTATTCCTTAGTAAAGGAATTTGAATGTAATGGGTGCTGATGAAGAATGACAGAGCGTTTTAGTTTGTGCCTATAAAATTGTTGTTTATTCAGCTCATAACAAATACATTTTAAATTTAATTTCAAGTTTCTCCTCTTCTCTCCATATGAACATCTACTTCTGAATTCTCCTCACGGCCACAATGCTTCCCTAAATTGGATAGATACACCATTGCTTCTGAGACCAAATTAGCCTCCAAGATGGGCTGTTGGTGCCCACACTGTCAGCACCACCATGCTCTGTAGGCCAGTTGCCAACAAAAAGTGTCCAGGGAGATATCAGGTTCCTAACTGATTTTCTCCCTCTTTCCAACCTAATTATTTGGAGTCCTTCAAGCTTTCCAGAAATATCTGCAATTAGTCAGATGGTATCTAGGGCTTTGTTTAAAATTACAATAGAAAATTTATCAAGACCATTTGGTCTAATTTCCCTCATCATCTTCCCAGTGGATTTTTCCTCTTCTCTCCGGAGAGTCAGAAATGAAGATCTATGATTATTACACAATTATAGAGAATAGGAGTAATAATAATGCTTGAAATGATTATTATACTATTAGAGGCGTTGATAAGTGTAAAGATGATTTCTTTCCTGACATAAAGATTTTCTTTCTGAAGCTCAAACAATGAGTGATTGCTAGCCTTACAGCTGCCCTTTGCTCATGGTGGTGAGAACCTGGGCTTACAAGCCAAGGGTAGTGAGTTTTTTATCTACCAGAGTTGAAACTTACTTTTTATATTCAATAACTGGTGCAAAGCTGTTTAATAATTTTACTGTAAGAGTTAAGGGATAAATGTATTAATCAGAGAAATGTCAAGATATTTCATTTTATCATCATACTATAAGTTTGGTTTCTATTTCTGGTGTTTTCTGTTTTCTTTTGTAAGCCACAAGCTCTCCAAGTCTTAATTCTCACAGGTGAGTTAGTGTATACAAATACCTATATTCAATTAATTAAAGGTCTTCCTTAATGCAGCATTAAGGCCTCCTTGTCTCTCATGCCCACTGTTATTTCTATTGTTATCACCACAGAGTAAGCCATTTCACGGAACTAATATGAACATTACAGCTATATGTACTAATGAGCATATGTAAATGAGAATGCTTTATGCACTAAAACCTTTCAAAGGCTTGCCAGACCATATTAATGTGTTCAAATGGTCATGGAATGTATTTTTCTTCATTGTTATGCATTTAAAATCTATTACTGTAAGTGAGGACAATACATAGTCGAACTATTTTAAGAGTCTCCTTCACCATAGTCAGAACAGCCATCATTCTGAATACAAATGGCAGGCAATGTTGGCCTGAGTATGGTGAGAGGGAAACTTATATCTTGTGAGTGGGAGTGTAAATTAGTACAGCCATGTTGTAAATCAGTCTTGAGGTTTCTTACTGAGCTAGAAATGGGTGTACGATATGGTAGTTATATCACTGCTGGGCATACACCTTAAGGGCTTTATATCCTACCCCAGGGGCACTTGCACATCCATTTTACTATTTACAGTGGCATGGAAATGGGATAAACAAAGAAGTCCTTTAACAGATGAATGCATATATATTACTTAGTTATAGGGAAAAATGAAATCTTGAAATAGAAAGAACCAGAACAAAAAATGAAAAGACTTGAGATAATTCAGGTACAACCACCACATGCTCTCTATGATATGTGGATCCTAGCTTCAAATCTCTTGTTTTGTGTGTTTAACTTGGTGCAGAAGTAGAAATCAGGCAACTCATAAAGCTACTTTTGGTCAAGTCACATTAAAGGAATGAAAATAGATATATAAACTGAAAGTAGAGGGTGAAAATACTAGAAGTGGAAAGGCTAAAGTAGGAAGGGGCCCAGAAGTATGGAGGAGATGGAAGAGGCTGGCCTGAAGAAGGGTAATTTGACTGCCATATAGAAGTCTACTATCTCATAATCTAATTAAAATGGTTGAAATGATACTATAATATGTGAGATATAAAAGAATGTTGAGACAAAGAACTACGTGGAGATGAGGGTGGAAGAATGGGTAAAAGAAAAGGATGGTGTGTGTGTTAACCAAACTAAGAATACATGCAAATGCTTTATGTTAACTCACTAACTAGTAAGCTAATTTTAAAACCCCCTCTGTCTCTGTATGTCTCTGTCTCTCTCCACCCCCTCACTCTCTCTGTTCTTTCTTTCTTTCTTCCTTCCTTCCTTCCTTTCTTTTTTTCTTTTTTCTATGTGTTCAGATGTGGAGTCCAGAGGACACATTAAAAGATTTAGTTCTTTTCTCCCACCATGTAGATTTCAGGGATTGAAGTCAGATGATCAGGATTGGTAGTAAGTGCTCTTATCTCCATTAGCTAACTTTATGGTCCATCCATCTTATTTCTGAGATAGTCTTTCCTTTCCTTGTTTTTTTTTTTTTTTTTTTTTTTTTTTGGTTTTTCGAACATGGTTTCTCTGTGTAGCCTTGACTGTCCTGGACTAGTTTTTGTAGACCAGGCGATAGTCTTCCACTGAATCTAAAGCTTACCACTTTGACTAGACTGGTTAGTCAGTGAACCTTGGATCTGCCCATTTGCACACTTGGAAGGAATTGGAGTTTTTCCTTTTACATCCAGCATTTTCAGGTCTTTATGCTTGTACAGTGGGTACTTTACCCACTGAGCCATATCTATAGCCCTTATTTTGCTTAGTTGATGTCAGACCTCACATAGGTCAGGCTCGTCTTGACCCCACTATGTATTTGAGGCTTTCATGGAACTCCTGATACTCCTGCTTCTAACTCTCAAGAGCAAAGATTAAAGGCATGTGTCATTATATCTATGCGAGGACAGCAATTTTGGGGATATCTGGCCTAAATTCTGAATTCTAGATAAACTTAGAATATAGAATCTTTCTTAGAGTATAGAATACTTTATAATAATGTTACCATGAGGGAGGAAATGTATACTTGTCTTCCAAATAAAAGAAGACAATTCACTACTCAATATTCTCTATTATTGATGTTGGTAGCAATGTTTTCAAGGCTTACCCTTATCTGTTCTTGGTTGTGGTACCATCTCAGGTCAGTATGTTAGAAATAGAATTGCTGACCCCCAGCTTATGCATTTCTAATTTAAAAGCATCCCTAATTACTTGCCATATGGGCTAGGTTAATTTATGACTCAATGCATGTTTTCTCTATTTTGTTGTCTTACCAAGCTTTTCATTATTTGCCAATTGGATTTTTACAGATTTGGTTTCATTTTTATTATTATTTGACTACAAGTGAAAAAGAAAACATTTATTTCAGTCAGCATTCAAAGAGTTTATTCGTTTCCTAAAAATCTTGAAAAATCTGAAAACATTTGACAACTGCAGGCATTTTATGTGGGGGGATTGTTTTGGCTTCAATTAATTAACTTTATATCCTGATCGAACCCCTGTCACCCTCAATCCCTCCTCTCCTCCCAGTCTCAGCCTCACATCCCTCCCTAATTCCCCCTCCTCCTTATCCTCTTCTCTCCCTCCCTGATGCATAAAGTTACAGAAGGACTAAGCACATGCTTTCTCACTGAGGCCAGACAAGGCAGCCCAGCTAAGGGAAAGGGATCTGAAGGCAGTTGGCAGAGGCAGAGATAGCCCCATATCCAACTGTCAGAGGACCCAAATGATGACCAAGATGCATATCTGCTACATATGTGTAGGGGGCCTAGGTCTAGCCCATGTATGCTCATTGGATGGTAGTTCAGACTCTGTGAACCCCGGTGGGCCCAGGCTAGTTTGCGCTCTAGGTCTGCTTGTGTCCTTGACCCCTCCATCTCTCTCAATCCTTGTCCCAACTCTTTCACAATAGATCCTGAGTTCCACCTATTGTTTGGCTGTGGGTCTCTGCATCTGTTTCCATCAGCTGCTGTTTGAAGCCTCTCAGAAGACAGTTGTGCTAGGTTCCTGTCTGCAAGCATAGTAGAATATCATTAGTAGTGTCAGAGGTTGACTCTCTCCCATGGGATGGGTCTCAAGTTCCATCTTTCCCCCTGAATGTCTTGTATGTAGGACAGATTTTGAGTCTATGATTTTGTGGGTAGGTTGGTGTCCCCATCCCACCTGGCTACAGGAGGTGGCCACTTCAGGCTCTATATCTCCCTCTGCTTGGCGTCTCAGCTAGGGTCACCCCATAGACTTTCAGGATTATCCCCCACCCCAGCTTTCCAGGTCCCTCCAGAGATGACTCACTGAATTGTGTTCTCTCTCCCAGCCCTCTCCCTTCCCTGCTCTCTCAACATCAGATCCTGACTCTCATTCTCTTCCTTACCATCTCTCCTATCCAGTTGCCTCTCTCTACCCACTTCCAGTGTCTATTTTATTTCTCTTTCTTAGTGAGATTCAAGCATTCTTCCTTAGAGTCTTTTTGTTACTTAGTTCCTTTGGGTCTGTGGGTTGTAGCATAATTATTCTGTACTTTGTGGCTCATATCCACTTATAAGTGAGTACATACCACTTGTGTCTGTGTCTTTCTGGGTCTGGTTTACACAGGATGATGCTTTCTAGTTCCATCCCCTTGCCTGAAAATTTTATGATGTCATTTTCTTTAATAGTTGAGCAGTAGCCATTGCCTAAGCGTACTTATTTATCCATTCTTTGGCTGTGGGACATCTGAGTTGCTTCCAGTTTCTGGCTATTATGAAAAGCTCCTTTGAACACAACTGAGCAAATGTCCTTGTGGTATGGTAGAATATCTTTTGGGTATATACCCAGGAGTGATATAGCTGGGTCTTGGGGTAGAACTATTCCAAATTTTCTGAAAAACTGCCAGATTGTTTCCAAAAGTGTTTGTGTAAGTTTGCACTCCCACCAGCAATGGAAGAGTGTTCTCCTTGCTCTATATCCTCACCAGCATGTGCTATCACTTGAGTTTTTGATCTTAGCTTTTCTGAAGGGTGTACGATGGAATCTCAGAGTTGGTTTGATTTGAATTTCCCCGATGACTAAGAACATTGGGCATTTCTTTAAGTGCTTCTTAGCCATTAGGAATTCCTCCACTGAGATTCTCTGTTTATCTCTGTACTCCATTTTAATTGGGTTATTTTGTTTGGTGGTATTTAATTTCTTGAGTTCTTTATATATTATAGATATCAGCCCTTTGCCAGATGTAGGGTTGGTGAAGATATTTTCCCAGTCTGTAGGCTGTCATTTTGTTCTGTGGACAGTGTCCTTCATCTTACAGAAGCTTTTCAGTTTCATGAGGTCCCATTTATTAATTGTTGATCTTATTGCCTGAGCTGTTAGTATTCTTCTCAGAAAGTACTCTCCTGTACCAATGTGTTCAAGACTATTCCCCATTTTTTTCTTCTAATATCCTTCATGTATCTGTTTTTATGTTGATGTCTTTGATCCACTTGGACTTGAGTTTAGCGCATTCTTGTACATGCAAACATCAAGTTAGACCAGCATTAGTTGTTGGGGATGCTTTTCCCTCTATTGTATGTTTTTTTTCCTTTCAAAAATCAAGCATCCATAGGTGAAATGGAAGTTTCTGGTTTCTTTAAAGATTCAGTTGTGTCATGTGAATGTCTTTTTTGTTTTGGTCACAAGTGTTGGAAGTGGGAGTGTTTTTCCACCACTGAAGACAGACTTGTGACCTTTGCTAGCTGAGAACAGACTCCTGAGAGGGCACCTGATGTTGAGAATTCTCTGTTTACCTCTGTACGCCATTTTAAAATTGGATTATTTGGTTTGTTGGAAAATTAAAACAAAATTCTTTCTTTTAAAGTCAAATTTCAGACCATAGGAAACGCTAAATTTTCCAGTTTTTCTTTCCTGTGTTTTAACAGTCACTCTGTAGAGGGTTTAGAATAACTTACACAGAAGTAATAGACATTAAATATTTGCCATGTGAATATATATAGTACCCTATGAGTATCACCACCTAAATTAAGACACATCAGAGGGTCACATGATTGATTGAGATTCCACACAAACTATTTACTGAGTTTTAAAGCCTAAACTCTGATTAGCATTTCACTTTTATCACCTTCTTGCTTAGTTCACTGGACTATTTTGGTCACTGTTATACATAATATTATCAGAGCAGTGTCTGTCACGTGGTAGGTATTTAGTATTAACTACTATCATTATTTCTTTTTTCGGAAATCTCAAAGTTGTGCTTTACATATAGAGTTTTTAGGTAAACCAGCTTGTATGTGAGAGAAGATCTTAGTGGAGGATGTTTAAGAAACTGTTAGTGAGGCTTCTCTAAGGTGCACCTACATCTTAGACTAAAGAAAAACCGCCTATATGCAGAATAAGGGAGAGAAGATGCCTCAGCCCATTGTCAATTTCTATGACACATATATTAAGACTGGACAATTTACAAACAGTAGCTGTTTCTTGAGTTCACAGTTATTAAGCTAACTGGAAATCAATCTCTCTCTCTCTCTCTCTCTCTCTCTCTCTCTCTCTCTCTCTCTCTCTCTCTCTCTCTCTCTCTCTCTCTCTCTCTCTCTCTCTCTCTCTCTCTCTCTCTCGATTTGGTTACTAGTTTGGTTTCTTTTTTTCATTATTTCTTTTTTCTTGAGACAAAGTCTTGATGACTTAAATGTCAGTGACCTTTCATATTTTCTACTTCCAAATATCTGTCTGTCTGTCATATATCTATCATCTATCTATCTATCTATCTATCTATCTATCTATCTATCTATCTACCTACCTATCTATCTGTCTATCTACCTATCATCTATCGTCTATGTATCTTCTATCTATCCATTTATCCTTTATATTTCTATTTCTCTAACACAGATTTATCTATATCTGTCTAGTGGTGATGTACCATCTTTCTATATTCTATATCACTTGTAGTATACAAATTTGGGTCCCTAGATTAAGTATCCATTTTAGAAAGGAAATTCAAATCAGGGCTGAAAAGTAAAACTAAGCTGTGTTCTGCTTATTTTTCTCAAAGAAAAGCAAGATATGATTGACACTCAGGAGTCATAGGAGACAACTCACACATTGTAAAGATTTCTAGTGAAATATTATGATCCCTGGACGGAGGCACTTCTTGACTATAAAAGGTTTCAGTAAAACCATAACAATAATAATTTTTCAGATGAAACAGAATTTGTAGTGGAAGCAAGGGAGCACTGAACACCAAGCAAAGCATATTATTGAGGTTCCATGTACATTCTGTAGGTGCCTTTCAGCGAAAGAGACATGATTCTCCTTTTTCTGAGCAGAATTGGCAGAAGGTAGAATTAGCTTTGTTTTCAAACAGCACATCACATTCTTTGATAATAATTAAATCCACTAATATTTTATTTATTGTTTTATAAACTGGAAATAATTTATTGTAGGATTATAAAATGTAGTAACTTATTTCAAATACTGATTAACATGATAAGAGGTTAAGAAACATATGGCCACTTTCTTGTAATAATTACACATTTCCCATTTTTATCATATTGTCCTTGGTTTATTTACTTCATGGGCAGTAGAACAATTCATGATACTGAATGATGAAGCAGGAAAATTCCCTATCTTCTAAAAGATAATTAAAACAGTTTATTGGCCCATTTGCTTCTATGTCCTTGCAATTATTACTTCACTCCACAAGATTGGCATTGTCTGTTATGGCTAGAGTTTTGCATTTCCCTTCCCAAGTTTCCATGCTGAGAACCTCATTCCCCATTGTGATCAAGCAAGCAGCTGGAGCTGTGAGAAGTTATGGACTAAGATGAGACCATGAAGATCTGTGCTCAAAACTAGATGACAATCCTTAGGGACAGAACGGAGAGCTTGCTTCTAACTCTCACCATATGAAGATCCATCAAGAAGACAAATTCCCTAAAACCTAAGAAATGAGACTTTATTAGAACCTCAGCATGGTGTCCCCTTCTTGCAGGAAATCTGGTCTCCAGAAATTAAGAGATAAATGTTTGTTTCATGCAGTTTATGGCACATTTTTGCCGAATTGAAGCTCACACACCTCCACCTACTCTCATGGAGAATGGTTTGGTGCAAGCCCTTTTATCCCCATCCTTATTGCTCTTTAAGCTTTTCCTTTGGGTTAGCTTGTATGAGTATGTATCTGTGTTCATGTATAAACACAGACAAGTGTTATTGTTAAACACAAATTAGACACTACACATTGCAACATAGCAAGAAACATGGGTAAAATATAGAAACAATCCTGATGCATATTCCTTGTACGAAGGGTAAGTGCTACTTTATATTACCAGTATGAGCATTTTGCCTTTATGTATGTATGTGGATGTATGTATGTGTGTGTGTATATGTATGTATGTATGTGTGTGTATGTATGTATGTATGTATGTATGTATGTGGATGTATGTATGTGTGTGTATGTATGTATGTATGTATGTATGTATGTATGTATGTCGTGTGCATGCCTGGTGCTCATGGAGCCAGAAAAAGTCCCTGAAAATGGAGTGAAGAACAACCTAGAGCTCCCATGTGGATGCTAGAAACATAACCCAGGTCCTGTGTAAGACCATCCAGAGTGGCCTTTCCAGTCCATAAGCACTATTTAATAATAGATGGTGTTTAGTAATGTGCGATATTTCCTTCAAATCTTTTCATTTATGACAATGTCCTGACTAGTCTTCCATTTTTTATTCTTTCCTGCTCTTTCCACAGCACAACTGTCACAGTCTATTCCCACTCAGATGACTTTCTAGTGAACTTCCAAAGCTCAGACTTCAGGACCATTTGACTGCACAAGGTTCCTCCTCAAATAGAGAGAAACAACTTCATGACTATCTGTAGTTTTTAAAGGTTGTTTTGAAAGTATATACTTTTAATAAACCACAAAGCCTGGAAACACACTTGTTTATACTTTACCCACTGAACTACACCAATGTCTCCCTTATTAAGAGAAAAAGGCCTTCTTTGTCTTTGTATTTTCTCCTACAACTAAGTGTGGAGATCATAAGTTTGCACACAGTTGATATAAAATAAATTTAGGATTGAATGAATCTCCATACTACTCTGGATTGTTTACTGTAATCAAGTAGACTTTTAATCAGGTGCAGGGTCCAGAATTATATCATAAAATGCTTTGCTTTGTGTGTAAAGTAGCCTTATGAGTATATAAATCCTAACACGCTAGTCTAGTTTGCCATCTAGCTAACACTAATTTGCACACTTTATCTGGTTTATCTTGCACTCATTACATTCAGTTGATACTAATTCTAGTGTGTCTCCCATATTTTACACTTTAAGGCAACCACATAGAACTCTATTGTCTCAGACAGTAATATTTCAAGTAAGTCAAGGTTGTTGCATCCAGTGGTAGCCTGGGCTTTCCCAGGGTATGGAGGTTGTACTGCATTTCCTGCCACCAGGCTGCCAGACAGAAATGGACACTCATGTTTCTCATGCAGGCTGTCCTGGTGATGTTTGCTTCCAGATTGGAACAGAGGAACCCTCAGGATCAAATGTTCCGTTTCTCTCAGGACCAATTAGAGTGCTCAGGGTCCCTGCTTGGACAAGGCTCCCAGTCTAACTGGGGGAGGTAGAAATAAAATTTCCACCGGGTGTTACAGTTAAATCTTTTAGAATGAGATTGCTGGTACCAGATGGCAGTGGAAATTTGGGCATTCCAAAAGCCTTTGATGATACCACAGTGTGATAGGCCTTTGGTGAAGCCACTGTTTTAATGGCAAGGGTATGGCTGAAAGCCCCAAACCAACTAGAAGACAGGTCTGGTGAGACGAAGTTCCAGTGGGATGCAGAGACAGTTCTGCATGCTAATGAATAGTGGAAACACGTGTTGGCCAGTGGCACATGGCAGTCAAGCCTCAGGCTGTCCCGAAACTTGAGGCAGCTGGGCTGGTGGCTCCCTGATTGGCAGATGTGCTCTGGGCATTCAGTGGCAGTTCTTCAGGGAGCCCTTCCTCTCCCAGATAAATGACTACTCTTGGGAAGTCATGGTGGAGGAGTAGAATGAAAGAGCTTTTATTTTATGAATCAGGGACATGATCAACCTTGGGTTGTGGGAGGAGTTTTGAGGGTGAATGTGTTTGATTCTCTGGGGCTAGGGAATGCCAGGTATAGTTCAACTACATGTAACTACACAGCTATATCATAAGAGGGAGAAAACAGTACCTAATTGTCCTATTCCTGGGAAAAGAACTCCAGGTATGGTCAAAAGTCATAGGCTGAAAGCCAAGAGAACAAGACGTCTCTTTAGCATAGGGTGGTTATCTCCATGAATCCCCAGGTGCTTGCTAAATGGGTTTCTTATCCAGAAAGTGTTAGGTGTATAATCTCCCTGAGGTCTCTATGTGACACAAGATCTGGGGTTCCCCAGATCAGGCAGAGAGGGAACCCAGCTGAGAAAGGGTGTCTGTTGTTTTATACTGAATTCAGAAGCTATCTGGAAATGCCAGACATTTTGACCTTAATGGCAGGGTTCCACAAGCCAATACTGTCTAACATCTTTGAACTCTGATTATAATGTCCTTTAGTATCTATGCTGTTCCAGATGGAAGTAGCTACATATAATGATCGAACCCTTAGAATGAGAATACATGGCTGAAAAATTAAATTTAAAATTGTAATTAATTCTAACTACTTTAATCCTATATTATTGCCATTTAGACTATATATGGCAATGACCACCTAATGTACATTATATCCAATGATTTTGAGAAATGTCAACCACTTGGGAAGGTTTAGCTGGAAAAAAAATCTGTTGTAATAAATGAAAAAGGATCAACTTTGGATAATAGTGTAACCTTTTATTCTTGAAGAAAATTTGTGGATCTTGCTTAGACGCCACACAAATTTGAGAAGTAAAATCAGACCACAATGACACAATAAACTGAAAAGACAATTTCAAATGATATGTAAAATTTTTAAAAGCTGTATCAGTATAAAGACAAAAGAAAAAAAAAAACATACTTTCCAAGGTGAAAGAGCCAAGAATCCACAGAAGGAAAAATAATAGTTAGCCAAAACTCAAACAAAATCTTCTTCCTATTCTGTCATTTAACTGAAGAACAGAAGTAGAACAAAAGAAAGCAGAGAACTGCCATGGCTGTGCCAGGAGCTCATGGATTCATTGTGTGCAAGGATTTATGTGGACAGAGGGAGTAAGGACCAAAATACTGACTTGAAAAGGTATGAGCCAGTAGGGACCTACTATAATGGCAGAATCCCTGAACTTGCAAATTGAACTAATTACTATGCTAGCGTAACAAGACAAACATTCCAAGTGATTTGCTTACTAGGGTTAGTTTTTCTGAAGTTATTGTTCTATGCTTCTTGGTTAGGGAGGAAAAAGAAAGAAGAAAGAAAAAAAAAAAAAAAAAAAAAAAAAAAAAAAAAAAAGAAAGAAATACAAACAAAAACATCCCAGATCTCTTTATATTGTAATTCGTGCATGGCAAGTTTTGAATGTAAATTCTTTGACAAGAAGATGAAAATGTACCCCAGGGATGCAAATTAAATTACACAGCCCAGAAACCCTCATTTTGTATTATTTTAAAAAGTGCCTGCATCTGTCATTGCTATTTAGTACATATTTATCATGCTATTTCAGTGGTGATTGTGGGTTGTTTTTTTAGATGATAGATCTTCAGCAGTGGCTGTGCCATCTTCTCACTATGTTGAGATTTTGTTGTTAGAGTGTTGAGAGTTAAATGTTGCTCTTTCAATGGTGACCACATCCACATGTCTTTGTAAAGAAGGCAGAGTGATTTGACTGAATTGTACCTTATTATACATTGTCGAGATTCTGTTATTGTTTAAATTTAATCACAAAAACAATTCAGCTACTTATTTATAAACTTGCATCACATGACATGGAATTACATAAAACTAGTCTCCCTGAGTTAAAACACAATTTCATGTGCACTTTGATTCATAAAGGATAAACAGTATGGGGATAAATAGCGATGGTGAGTGTTTGGAATGTGTTTTAAGGTCACCTTGTAGAAGGAGAAGAGTGACACATACTAAGTATCACATGCTATGGATAAAGGGTGGCAGAATTTCCCATCTGAAGTTAAACTCTATGACTATAGATTCATTTTGAGCTTTGGGTTTTAAAACCAATCTTAGTCAATGTCTCATGTGGTAATAGTGCTTGCTGCCTAACTCTGGTGATGTTAGTTTGATACTGGGAACTCAAGAAAACGTGGCAGGATCAAGACAACTGCATAATGTCCTCTGGCTTCAATACCCATATGCTATGATATACACACATCCATCTCCATAGACACACTCACACACATCATACACATAAAATAATAAGTTAAAAAGTTAAACCTAATTTTTTTCTTCTTCAAACCAGAGAAGTGTGGAGATACAAATGAAAACACAGCTGGCTATTTATTTGTATTTTAAACCTTTTGTAATCCCAGCACTATTTCTCTGAGGTAGGAGGATTAACATTCACAATCTAGCATGGATTTCCATAATAAGAGCCTATCTCAAAACTTCAATACATGCCAGGCATGGTGTGGTGGTGCACATCTTTATTCCTAGCACTCCTGGAAGCTGAGGCAGGTGGATCTCTGTGAGTTTGAAGCCATCCTGGTCTACAAAGATATTCCAGGACAGCCAAGGCTACACAAAGAAACCCTGTCTCAAAGACAACAAACAAAACAAAAATATTCAATGTATACACACACACACACACACACACACACACATACAAACACACACACACACACACACATGCATGCATGCACATACACAGGCACAAACACACTAAGAAGAGAAACCATCAAAAGACAGTACTAGAAGATAATGCTTAGTTCTTCTTTTAAATATTTTATTAATTTATTCATATTACATCTCAATTGTTAACCCATCCCTTATATCCTCCCATTCCTCTCTCCCTCCCGCTTTCCCCCTACTCCCCTCACCTATGTCTGTGACTTAGTCTTAAAAATCATTATGATGAATTACCTTCAATTTCAAAATTATCTTTGGGTTTATTATAAATCTTTCTGATCATTTATATTTCGATTTTCCTTATTTAATTTGGCATTAAAGACCTGACATGTTTCTAATTATTTTATAACTTTTAAAAATGTATTGTTTACTGACTATATGCTTGTCAACAGACTCTAGCATGACTCCATGACTAACTCAAGGATTTAAGGATTTGTCTAGTTTAAAATTTAATGTTCAAAATTCCCCAATTGTAATTTAAGAAAACAAGAAAGATTAACTTAAATGAGCAGAATTTTATTGTCATGTACAGCCGAGGTGTCTCAACTCTTTCAAAAGGAAGAATTAGTTTAGGAAACTGTTCAAATTCTCAGATTCCTACTCAGTGTAGACTTCTGGGTTTACAGTTACCACCAAGAACTCTTTTCTTTCTTTCTTTCTTTCTTTCTTTCTTTCTTTCTTTCTTTCTTTCTTTCTTTTTGTTGCATACATGTCTTTATACTGACAGTTACACAGTAAGAAATATAAATTGAAACAATGAATTTTGACAGAGAACTTAAGTATTTTATAATTTATCATTTCAGGGTTCTGTTGGGCTGCCATGAAGAGATAATTATCAGAGTTACTTAGGAATAGGACAAAGTACTGGTGCATACCTTAAACTGAATACAGCAGTATACTACTGGTGATTTGGTTTATTTAAACCATATGGAAAAAGCTGTCAGTGAAGTCAGATACACATATAAGCAAATCTACTGAGTTTGGAGTCAGATCTGGATTTACAACATTTATTTTTCTTTTATGATTTGGACTTGAGTGAATTGTCTTCTTTTTTTTTCTTTTTAAAAATTTTATTAATTTATTCATATTACATCTAAATTGTTGTCCCATCCCTTGTATCCTCCCATTCCTCCCCTCCCCTATGACTTTGACTGAGGGGGACCTCCTCCCCCCTGTATATGCTCATAAGGTATCAAGTCTCTTCTTGGTAGCCTACTATCCTTTCTCTGAGTGCCACCAGTCCTCCCCATTCAGGGGATGTGGTCAAATATGGGGTACCAGAGTTTGTGTAAAAGTTGTCCCCACTCTCCACTCAACTGTGGAGAATGTCCTGACTATCAGCTAGATCTGAGTAGGGGTTTGAAGTTTACTGAATGTATTGTCCTTGGCTGGTGCCATAGTTTGAGCAGGACCCCTGGGCCCAGATCTTTCTATCATTGTGTTCTTCTTGTAGGTTTCTAGGATTCTCTGGATCCTTCTATTTCTCCATTTCCCCATGCTTCTCTCACTTAGAGTTCCAATAGGATGTCCTCCCCTCTGTCCCACTTTCCTGGTAAGTGAAGATTTTCATGGGACATACCCCTTGGCTAGTGCCCAGAACAAGTGAGTATATACCATTTGACTCTGCTCTGGGTGAGCTCACTTATTATGATCATTTCTTGTTCAACCCATTTGTCCACAAATTTCAGGAATTCCTTGTTTTTAGTAGCTGAGTAGTATTCCACAGTGTAAATGTTTATATAACATGTGGTCTTATATAAAAAACTAACCAATATCCTTGGAGTGGATTAATTCCCTTTCTCTCAGAAGTCATTAGTTGCCTGTAGTTTAGTGTCTAGAAATGAGCATCTGTGAAATTTCCCCCTTCCACATTGGCATGTTTATTGGTATAGTCATTATTTGGGTCTGGCTTAGATAGCCATACTATTGTGATGCCATGAGTGTAGAGTCTCTGTGATCCCTTGGGTCACAATCTCATGGCAGAGTTCCTGATACTTGGGCTCTTACTTTCAGTCTCCCTATTCTACAATGTCCTCCAAACCTCAGGGGCAGGAGTTATACTGTATATACGTTTGTTGGGGCTAAGTGCCCCACAATCATTTGTTCTCTGCGTTTTTACCAGTTGTGGTTTTCTGCAGTGGTCTCCATCAGCTGCAAACTGGCACTTTTTAAATGAGAGGTAAGAGCTACATTTGCCTGTGGGTGTGAGGATGTGCATTTAGAATGCAATTAGGAATTGTGAAGGAAGCAGTTCATTAAAGGCGGTTTTAGTAAATACTTTTAGTAAGCTGGTGAAAGTTAGTTCATGTTACTAAAAGGCAGCACATCAGACAATAACATGTGACAGTAGAGATGGGCTGCATATTTGAGACAGTAGCATTGAAGGAAGTAGAGACAGACACAATAGTTACACTACAAGCAGCGGGGTCCATAAATGTCCTCTTGATAGAAGAAGCTTTGCTTAGTTTTCTATTGCCTCTGTACATATAATCAGAAATTTGGTGATGTAAAATGCTAATTAAATTTTCTATAGGTCAGACTCTTTAAGCAGCTAAAATTAACACTTGTTAGGAGTGATTTTTTTGTGTAGGTACTACCTTTACCAGTATTCCTGGGCTTAGGGACTCCTTCCTTCCATGAAAAGCTATAGTGGATATAAACACGTTTTTGTTTTGATCCCAAGTGTGGGATAGGTATTGGATGTAAACATGTTTTTGTTTTGATCCCAAGTATGGGATGGGGAACAGACTTGTGAGAGAACAAATGATGTTTATGAACTTAGAAATTGAACCTCTTCGTGGGGGCGTGGGGCTTGGTTTTTGCCAGCTGAAAAACATCCTAGTACAGACTCTGAGAGGAGATATGTGTGTGTGGGCTGGGGCTTTTTGGGTCTTGGTATTGTTTAGCTGTTGATCACTCCACTTCAAGACACTGGTCTGCTGAAATCCTGCCAACTACATTAGGGGAATCATTCCCAGAACCTGAATCCAGCAAGGTCCACTTTCCCTGTTCCTATAAACCTCTGTTCTTTCCTATCTAGGGTAGGTGGGTTGGAAGGGAGGTATAAGCATTTAAAGAACCCCAAATAAAATAGATTTGAAAAAGTTGGGGCCTACAAACAGCCATTACAGAGTAAACTTCTTGTCTCACAGTCCTTAGTATAAATCATATTATAAATTCTTTTTTGCAATCCAAGGCAACATGTAATAGTTCTGGAGCAGGATGTGAAGATCCCTGGGAGGTCATTGTTGTTCCTACCACAATCTCCAAAGCTATGTGTAAACTGAGGCAGAAGGACCTAGTGACAACAAAAGACTGAATCACCGAAAGAGGACATTTAAGAAACATGTCCTGCAGCAGTCAAAGACAAGAAAACTTGACAAAGGAGAGACAAATCGTCTTGGCTGTAAATCTAGAAAAAGAACTGGTTTAAATGGAGAGCTAGGCCTCTGGAGATACTGAAATGGAGGGTAAAGGTACAAGCCAGAGCTCAGAGTACATTATAAGTGAAAGAGACCATGGAAGGGGAAGAGGAGTGGGAAGTGAAATTTCATATGACAAGCAGTAGTAATGATATTTGGGGGTCTGAGGAAAAATTCTAAAAGCCTGCTGCGGATGATTTTTGTAACATTTAAGATCCTGATAATGCTCAGTAAGATAAATATATAATGGCTCAGATCTTCATGGTTCCAACAAGGGTTTAATGTGAGCAAAGCAGAAGTCAGCAGAGATTTAGCAATGAGAACCAGTTTGAAGGCACCTCATGAGTGGCCAGAGTAGCTAGGATGTGTGAATGATAGGTGGATATGTCCTCTGTCACTTCCTCACATACTGTGAGTAAAGAAAATTAGGGATGCTTTAATGAAACCAAAGCTTTATTTTATTACATTCTATGTATTTTATCTATTATCTCCAGGGTTGTATACACACACTTTCAAAAGAACTGGAATTTTGACTACTTTTAATTACTTACCTATGCAATTTAATACATTTCTATCTTAGTATTCTCATGGAATTTAGTGCATGCTTAATTTGCTGTCTGTATGATTATAAGGCATAAAACATTAGTTGTAGTACCTAGCACATAGGAGATATTTAATCAGCTATTCTATTTTATAGCAATACAAGTAGGAAAATTCACAATTTTTAATGTACATTTGATAAATCTACCTGACCAAAATGTTAACTAGTTCCATTCAATAAATGATACATTTGAGATATTTCCTTTGGGTTCCACAGTAAATTGACAAAGTAATGATTTTACATTTGGTTCTTTTCTTAATGCCTAATGGAAGTAAAATAACTTCTAGATTATTTCAAATGCACTGAAAACATAAATAGCAGTAGTTTGCCAGCTGCAAAATTGATGCTGAAGGTACTTAAATGGCCCGCAGGAAGTTGAATGTCCATAATCACAGTGTATTCAGTGCAGTCTCTTGGCTGAAAACATGAGTTAATGTTTTAAAGTAAGAGGAACCAGAATAGCATCTATATTTTAAATAGTTTGTTAGATTGCAGTGTGCAGCTTACCATAAGGCCACATTGTCACATGACTTATATCAGGGCCGGACTCTTCTGCTATTTTTTCTAATTACCCTAACCCTATGAGGTTTAATGTATTGGTACGTTTAGGATATTGTTGTCCTCTGTATAGTAGATTTATACTATTAGTAATTCTTTTAATGGATATTTTTATGAATCAAATAGATAAGTTGAAGACACATCCTATTTTCGATTAAATTAAATTTCTAAGAAAAATATATGCATTTCAAATACATGCTAGATCTTGGACTATCACTTCAGCTGGGGTATTATTTTATTTTATTTAATATTTCAGTTTTCATAGACTTAAAATTTAAAGTCAGTAAGAAAATTATTAAATTTTAGTTCTTCCTATTTTATTTTCTTTATAAAGTTAGATTTTGTCACCTGTAGGAAGAAAAGATACAAACGAAGACTTTCTATTTTACTTCGGGGAGAAACATTTGTTTGCCTCTTTGTATTTCAGTTCTGAATATCTGGACCACGCATATGAGCTGTTCCATTTAAGTCCAGTATTAGCTTCTGTGCTGTGAATGTCACATCTGTTTTGGCTTTGTTTGATATTTTAACCTTTATTATTTTTACTTTATTTTACTTTATCTGTGGGTGTCTTGCCTGCATGATGTTTATGCACGATGTGCATAAACAAAGAGGCCAGAAGAGGATGCTGGATCCTTTGGAACTGGAGCTTCAGAGGGGCCAGGTGTGGGTTAGCTGCTATGTGTATTCTGAGAACTTATCATGGGTCATGTGAAAAAATATCAAATGTTCTTTACTGCTTCACAACCTCTGCACCACATGATTCATCTTTTAAATGAAACCTAGCCTTTATTCTCTCATAATCCCAATATACTGTTATTCAGTGAAAAATCCCTTGTTAAACATTCATCATACACAACAGTTTGTGATTGTCTTTAGGTTTTGTACATGCGTTCCTTTGATGTCCTTCCCTCAGATACACTTCTGATTAGAAGTGAAGCAGTGATTAGTCCTGACATTGTATAAAATCTGGGGCGACATAGTCTCACACAACCCACAGCTCTCTTATATCTTGACATCTCTATATCCTTTCTGTCTTTTTTGTTTTTTTCCTGAGTTCTATTGTATCTGAATGCCTCAGGGCCATGGGCACTTATCAAGATTCTTCCCCACATGTCTTCTACCCTTTCATCAGCTCTTGGCCCATAATATCATCCAATATTTCTTATTTTCTAAATCACAACAACAAAAACTGCATCTTCCTAAGCTCCATATTGCCTGTTCACTCTGGCTTTATTACCTTTCCTTTGAGTACAGCCATAAGTCATGGCAGGTAAATACAATTTCTCTCTCAAGTGCTTTTTTTTATTAATCTTCAGATTTTGTAAGAGGATAGTTATTAGAACAACAATATTCTAATTAAAAATAGACATTTCCCTTGACATGTACCATTCTAATATTTTACTTGGGAAAGAGGTACTTCAGTTGTGTGAAGGTCCCCTATCTGTTTATCACCGGAGATAATCAGTTGTCTTCCCTAAAAAAGTCACAGCTAACACAATTTACCCAGACTCCTCACACTAACAGAGTGCCCCCCTCCCCAACCCACTGAAAAATGTAAATGCTATAGTCCAGGCTACCTTGGCTGAGTTCCACAAAGCCTCTGAGATTGTCACCACACTTACTTCATAATATCTTCTCACCAAAGCTTCCTTTATGCCCCATTTCCTTTCTTCTTTCTGTCCCTTTCCCTCTCCATGCACTGTCCTCACTATCTTCAAAGGATTTTGGATATAACTACATCTTTACTTGGTTAACACAGATGTGGTCTTTTCTGGTCTTTGGGGATTGTATCCATCAACTTTCTGCTTCTCTCTATCATGTCCAGATGAGAATTTAGAACTTTTGAGCTGAATAGTTTCAATTATTTACTTTCCTGTTCTTCCTGCAAATATGGGAATGTTGTAATATGCACATTGGAAGCAGAAACCTGCTTGTGTTTGTTCTAATACACCGAACACTTTACAATGTGTTGAGGAAAGTAGCAGCTTCTAAAAACTAGTACATTACATGAACAACTTGTCTGTGAACATAAGATATCTAATTATTTCATAGAATGGTTAAAGTAACATGACATTTTCTTAGTATTCTTATCAGAGAAGTGATGAGAGAATATTCTATGTAAAAATGATGATGAAACAGTTAGATTATATTTTCAACACCTTTGTGGGTTATACATATAAATTAAAAATATATCTGCACTCTTAAAATGAGAAATCACTTATTGTTATTGACTGCAAACACTAGTAGCTTCTTATAACCTATCCGCAATCTTTGCAAAGGAAGAAAACAAGTTGAATAGGAAGAATAATGGTCCAATGGAGAGATCAGCAGCAAGTGACTGGGTTTGTTGGTTAGTCAATGTGATGTCTTGTGCAATGATGTGAAATGCGACAGAGCCTTTAAGAAGTTAGGCATAGTTGGGAGTCATTTCAGTATTAGGAGTATGTAATTTTTGAGTGTGGCCACAGTTGGATACTTTGTGGGTTCTTGCTTTCACTCTGCACCACATGTTTTCTTCTTCCCTCTTAAGCCCCTAATACTAGACAGGAGAGGAAAAAGAATAGTGAGAAAAGGGAATTGGTGACATTGTCTTTAGTTGGCTTACTGCTGTTTAGGGACCTTGAATTCCTTGGAACAACTTAGCCAACAGGATATCTAATTTCTTCTTCTTTCTTCTTTGCACACAACTACTTAATAAACTATGACCAACAGCAACCAACAGCAACCAATCAACAACAAAGGCAGTCGCCCAACAACCTTCCATGCCTCTTAGGGCCCTAACAATTTTATACCAGCGCAGAAACTTTCTGTAGCTGGCAAAATCATGCACCTGCCAGAGGACAAGGCAAATCATACTCAACTGCTATGAAGCCACCCCATATCCCCACACTTGGAATTAAGATGTGAGCACATTCCTATCTTTGTGATTTGTTGTTGTTTTTTAAGAAACAAAAATTCTCATTACACTCAAGATCCTGAATTAGTTCTGGTGAGAGTGGAATATTTTAAAAGAGCAAACTTGTCCCCTCTTTGCTCTCTAGATTCTGTCTTGTCTTCTCTGTTTCACTAGAGCTATTGTCATGATGTCAAACCAATAAACCCTCTAAACTACTCTAATAAAGCAAACAAATGAGTGCCTCTGATCTTGGACTTTCTTCACTCAAGGTATATACATTCTCTTTATAAAGAATCTACTCAGGTATTTTGTTGTAGCAATAGAAAATAAACTAATAATGTAACACATCACTTGCTTTTGTATGGCTAGAAAACAAAGAACAATATACACCTTATAAAAGAGTGTTAGAAAGGAAGCTTTTAAAATATATAGAGAGCACAGAGATTAATATAGAGGGTGAGAGGTATGAGAGGGAGAATAAAGAAAGAGAAACTGAGAGAGAGAGAGAGAGAGAGAGAGAGAGAGAGAGAGAGAGAGAGAGAGAGAGAGAGAATTAACTTCCATTGGTTGAGATTATTGAACACTGAGGTAACTGTTTAAGTGTCCCCATAACTGCATCATTTCTTTTTCTTTTTTCTTTTTTGTACAGGTTCTGGTTTTCCCACTGTGTTATCATATTAGAAAGTAGAGTTATCTGGATATGGGAATCTCAATTAAGGTTTTATCTTCATAAGATTGCCTGTAGGCAAGTCTATGGGGCAATTTCCTTCACTAACGATAGAAGTGGAAGAGCCCAGTCCACTGTGGCCAGTGCCACCAATGAACAAGTGGTAGTTCTGGCTTCGACAAGAAATGAAGCTGAGCAAGCCATGGAAAGCAAGCCATCAATCAACTTCCCTCTGTATACTCGGATTTAGTTATGGTGTCCAGGTTTCTGTCAGGAGTTCCTGCCTTGGGTTTTCTAGATGATGAGCTGTACCCTGTCGGCTGAAACAAAAACCTTTTCTCCTCAAATTGTTTTAATTGTCATGGTATCCACACAGCAGAAAAAAGAAAGCTAGGGCACTCACCATACTGTATACTTACATGCTGTTTTTCAAAAATAGTAATTAAAGTCTGTGGTGGAGAACAGGTCATGGAAGTATGTTACAGCAGAGACAGTGTCTGTGGCATCTCCAGCTATTATCTAAGTTCTAACTACTGAATTTATTTCTGTAATTGTCACAGTTCTGTGGTCTGTAAACTACCAAGTAGATGGATGAGCTGTAGTCAATAACAACACACAGGATTTGTAGACTGAGAATGTACAATCTGTTCTTCCCTTTCCTCTTCAGCTTTCATGTTACCCTGCATATAGGGGAATCATGCCAGCATTATTTTGAATGTGCTGCAGAGAAACCATATTGCTTCACCTTGAAATGTAAACAAGACACTAATGAATATGTTTCTCTTTCCTTTCTGTGCTCTCTTCTCTCTCTCTCTCTCTCTCTCTCTCTCTCTCTCTCTCTCTCACACACACACACACACACACACACAGAATTAAGACAAACAGACTAAAAGTTTGAGTTTAAGACTGAACTAAAATTGAATGTAGACTTCAGGCTGAAAATATTCAGGGCAGGTTTGTGATGGCCACATCAACAGTAAGTGTAGCTCACAGAATTGAAATAATGATGAAATTGAAACTTTGATTGCTGAAGGCTTTATTATATAGAAGATACGCAGAGTGATTACTTGTGGACTTATGAAAGGGAAAGCAAGAAATATCAGCTGAGAGCAGCACCATCTCAATGGAGTCAAAGATGATGATGAGTTTAAGTGTGCTGTGAGTCAGCTGTACGAGATTTCCGATGTAAAACTCAATCATTATCTTTGAGAGTATGGGCAACAGTTTATTGAATGGATTTATTTACCTTTATTATAGATGGACCTCTGCTCGTACTACAACTATCACAGTTACCTGCAATTTCATCACCCAAGATTTTTTGGAAAAGATTGTTCATACTTAAGAGCCAATCACAGAGAAATGATAGTTGAAATTCTTCTTTGTTGAAATCAAATGTAATCTAAGTTGAAATTCTTCTTTGTTGAAATCAAATGTAATCTAAGTTGGGCCCATGTCCTAATAAAAGTTTTCAGCACTTTAGGTGTGATATAAAACAATTTACAAGATTCTAGAAAATAATATCCTTTTCCAAGGCAGTGGCAAGGTTGCAAAAATCCTAAAAGGGCTTTGAAAACTCAGTAATTTAAACACAAAATTCATGGAAACCCAAGACCAAGGAGATTAAATAGAAGCAACTCAGATTAGAATTGTGCACGATATTTTCAGAATAACTTGACAAATAAAATGTACAAGCAGAAAATGTTATGTGCAAATATTAGATATTGTTGAAGGGCAGAACTAAATTTCCAACTCAGACATGTATTGTATATACATTATTGATAAGGTGGCCAAGTAGAATAAAGAGTAATAAAAGTTATCTAGTTATAGATAATGAATAAGGATCTTGAGTTATATTTAGTAATCAGTGGAGAAACACCGAATCACTTAAATCACTTATATCTCTAAACACACACACACACACAGAGACACCCACAGACACACACCCACAGACACACACCCCCATATATAATTTACTTTTTTGTAGAAGGCAAAAAAAAAAAAAAAAAAGCCTTGTATACACAAATGAGCATTGAAGAAGCCAGGAAAGTTAAACACACAGCTTACCTCTTCAATGGAATGAGGTGCAAAACTGCTCTTCTTGGAAGACCAGGAATGATGACATTTTACAACCTGGTGATTTTTTACTGTCTGATGAGACAGGTTTTACCCTTGTCTCCCAGAATTTACTTATCCCAGATGATAGCCTTTCCCCTTAAAACCTTGAACATTAATTTTAGGCCATAAAACCTATACTTATATGTGATGTCACCTGTGCTTTAAAACAACCTATGTAACTTCTACTTTATTTTAGGAGCAGGCCAATCCTGATTTCCACAGGCATTATGTGTACCTCAGTCTGGCTGATTGATAAAAGGCCACCCTTGCCTGATCCACCTGTGTGCTTTCTAAGGTGAAAAGCATGTGACTTTATGGGTGTGGTGTTGAGTCCTGAGACTGACCATGAGCCACTGGATCTCCCCACACTCAGGAATCTATGGGCAGAACAAATTGGATTCAATGAGTTATTAAAATAAAAAGGACAGGAAGTTGGGCTTTGTGAATTGTAGGGTTGGTTTCTGAGAAGAATTACAAGCAGAATCAGGGATGAATATGATCAAAATACATTGCATGCAGTTCTGAAAGAATAAAAATAGTAAACATTATATGGAGAGCGTTTATCCAAGTAACTTGGTCATACAATTAACAAGTCAGATAAAATTTGACCTAAAGAAGTTCTAAGAAATTTCAGCTATGTATCTTGGCTGTCATTAGAAATTTAGCTCATAAAATCTTCCTAGGTATTTTGAAAGGTCAGCGGAAAAAAGATTTTCCAAGATTACACTTATTGTACTGTCAGAAATTCATGACTTAGATACCATAAGCTTTAATTAAATATATTCTTTTCACTTAGAACACAGGTAAAATTATGTTTTGATAATGACATGTAGCAAGATAAATCAGTGCAATTCCAAGAAAAAATGGAAATGCGTAGCCCTAAAGTAAACCAATTACCCCTTCACCTTAGTCATTATCCACGTTGTCTAATTTAGTAATTAACCACTTATGTAAAATACTATGAAATTACAGACTTCCATCATGTTTTCTAAAGACAATCTAAAAAGTTAATATTTTATAGTGTGATACAGGCATGATAATGAGAATAAGGACACATTTCCAGTATGATATATACATCAGAATAACCTTGAGTGCATTATCAAGGTGTCGTTTAGAAATCTGCACTGGTGGCCCACACCTCCAAGCATACAGCTTTGGAGACAAAGGCAGGAAGATTACAACTGAGTTGAGTGCCAGCCTGGTCTACAGAGATAGTCCTATGGCAGCCAGGGCTAGAGTATGACACCTTATTACAACAACCAAGCAATCACCACCAATAATAACAAAACCATGTGACTGTGATGCTATTTCCATCGTCTTTTGTCTCTCCCTATGCTCTTTCCTTCTGATACACCATCATTTTATTTCATTCCTAACGTTTCCGCTTTTAAGAGGAAAAAAATGCAATTGACTTACAGATTTATCAAGCTATTTATATTTGCACGAGAGGAATCATTTTAATTCTGCTTGCATCATTTGAAATTTATGCCAAGAGAGCTTAAATTCAACCCCAAAGCTTGCAAGACTGCAAAAATTTAGCACTTATTGTTAGCTGTCTTTATTTACTTACTTATCTATCTTGGTGAAGTTCAAATAGCTTAATTTTGTTCTTTTGCATTTGGAAAATAAGGTCATTGAAGCAGCACATCATCTTGAGTGTTTTCTAAATCTTTTCCTGTCGGACTGAATTATAGCTTGGATTTTGAGTAGGCTAACTCTACAGTGTGCCCAGAGAAGATTAGAATTTGGACCAGTTTTTTTGTGCAACTACATTTTAGAGATGACTACATATAGAAAGTCCCTCACCTTCATGTTTGTTATTCTCACTTGTTCCTTTGTGCTTCATCTTATTAATTTTCTTCTTGTTTTTTTTTTTTTTTTCATTTTAGGGTGTGGCTTTGCTATGTTGCCATCTCTGAGCTTCATGTCTTAGACTCAGTTTCCCTTTTACTTCAGCTTCCCTAGTGGCCACGAGTATAGGCATTTGTCACCATGCATGGGGAGGTATTTTCATTTTTTTAAGAGAAAGAAAAGTAAAATTAGAAACTTTACAATAGTTTGAGGTAACAAATATTTTATTGTGTTATTTCAATTAGATTTTTCAAACTTAGGAAAAAACATTGATTTTATTCTCAGAAATATATTATGTTACTTTACATTCTCAGATTGTGTGACTGTTTTGAAGGAGCATGGGCTGAAAGGAATTTTAACATACATTGGTCTGTATTTCAAAACAGGCTAGATTAGCACCAATAGACAGCTGCCATTGAATCCTTAATAAGGAAAAGTTAGAATTTATCCATTGCTCTGAAGATATATTAGGCAAGATCTTTAGAAACTTTTTGATATCAGAATGGAAATCTCTGGCATTTGACTGCATGGAAATATATGATAGAAACCTTTAAAATAAGAAACTTTAAAATAAGAATGAACATTAACAGAAAGCCATGCTCGTTTTGGGACTATTACTAATTTCTTTGGAACAACAAGACCTTAGGCCCAGATGACTTCCTTTCTTGCTTTTTATTGTCGTTCATCACAATGTTTGTTTGTTCCTTTATTGAATGCCACAATTCCAAAGTCTTTCCTCCTCTTAGCATCACTCCACACACACAATATCCGGTTTCATTCAACTTCAAACATGCAACAAGACAGAAATCACATGTGATCTGATCTTGTGAATGGCATGTGAACGACACATGTAGTGCATTGCTTGTAGGGCTGACACATTTAGGAAATAGTAGGTGGAGCTACAAGCTGCTTCTCTACTGGGCTGACACCTTTACAATACGACAGTTTTAAAACTTCCAGGAACTAGTGAAAGAGGATGTTCTGTGGACAAATGTCCTGCTTCCTTATCTGGCCTCCATCTGAACTCTAAAGTTTAGGATCATTCTTTTTTTGGGGGGAGCGGGAACAGGTATGGTACAACCTATATTTAAAGTTTGAGTTTGCTCTGAATGCTCATTTTACAATTGTAATCTTTACTCATTTATGGTTTTAGTTTTCTTTTTCGCCACTATTATATTCACAAAAGTAGATACTTCAGTGGTTGTGTCAACCTTAAGCCTTAAGGGCACTGCTCTCAGTTCTCTGGTTTCTAAGACAGGGAATATCTGATTCATTTGCCTAAAAAACTGGGTGAGCATGCTCATATGATGAACATTCACTCTGCCAATGAGCATGCCATATGTTTAGACACATGGTTTTATTTTTATGATCTTTAAAACTTAATTTATTTTATGTAGCCCATGGCTGAGATAATCATTTATAGGCCTGAGTGCCAAGATTGGTGTTGGACTGAGCGCACTCTGCTTTAGGCTGGAATGAAAGTATTGCTCCACTTCAAGGTCTGAATTCAGAAAAACAAATATGTTATTATCAATAGGAAACTCCTGAGCAGGTTCATTTTTTATAAGTACTTTGTGGTTATGTGAAATGTTTCACAGGATAGATGCAAGAGAAATGTTAGCCATAAATTGATTTAGAGAGTGAGCATTAGGTTAGTTTATGGACATCCATCCTATACATTATTAGTCCTTGACATTTTAAAAATCCTTATTGTGGATAGAGAAAAATGATTGTTTCCCTTATTTCTAGCCTTTTCCTTCCAATGTCAGATTGTTTTCAGAACAAATAAATGAACTAGAAAACCTAGGGGAAATTATTAAAGTAAATTAGTACTCAAATTCTATTTATGATGATATCCACTAAAGTATACAGTTTCAAAGTTTGGACTCATGAAAACACCCTTCACAGTTTCACTGTGATACAAGTAATGGCAGTATATTGTTTGTAGCAAGGTCCAAGATTTTCTTGAAACTTTTGTTTTGATTTAAATTTAAAAAGAAAGCAACATAAAATCTGCCTGCTTCACATTTGAAACCGCATGAAACTGAACTATTATTGATGTTGTACTCAAAATCTTTAGACCGTATTGTCAAGAATAACTGAATCTTTATACTCATTGAATAACTTCCCAATTTCTTGCCATTTTGCCTCCACAGGCCATCGGTGCCTTTTCTTTCCTGCTATGGGCTTAATTACTACAGGTCTTCATCTAAATGGAATCACACAGTTATGTCTTCTACAACTGGCTTATACCACTTAACACGATGTCTTCCAGAAAGAGGTACATGCAAACTCCACAAAGATGTCTTGAGAAAATGGCTTCTTTCCCCTCTGAGTATCATAGAAGCTGAAATAATTCATGATCTCTAAAACCCAGAACAACCACAAACTTTACTCTTCTAGTTCTTGGGTTTTTTCTTTCTTTTTTTTTCTTTTTTTTTTTTTGTTTGTTTGTTTCTTTTTGATTGAGTAAAACTCCAACTTTATTTTTTTTCCCACAACCTATATACCCCAGGAAAAATTTTTAAGCAGTACGAAAATGACAATGTGGTTACATTCTATTTTTCTCTAAGTGTACAATTACAATGAGTACAAGTAGAAAAATAAGTTCCCCAATACCTTCACATAATCAAATGTTTTGTATATTATGGATGAAAAACAAATGTGCAAAATAAATTATTCATGATCCTACATACATTTGTAACTAACCAACTTGTTATAGATTAACAAACAAAGCGTAAACAAGCAAGGTAACGTTTTCCTGTGGGTAGAAACTATAGTTTTATTGAGTGAATATTTTTATTAATTAGACATTTTTTATTTTTACATATACATTTATATTATTCCACATATATGCAATAAACTACCTATAGCAAGAAGAACCATGATGTAATCAGGAACTATGTAAATGTTACATTCTAAGTGTTTTGACTATTTGTATTTGATGCCTTGAAGGAAACATCTTTCCTATCTTGGTACATCTAAAATTCTGAATGTAAATTAATCTCCATCACATCTTGTCATTATCAATTTAAAAAGTCTATCTAGACCTAAAAACATCTTAACTCCTAAACAACTAATCTTCATTGTAGAAATAGGCTACCTGGTCTTCAACCCCATCAGAGACTTGAGAAGGAGTAAAATTGACCACCTGAGTATTCAGGGAGTGCAGGTTAGTAGCTTTCCGGATGGGAAGATGACAGAGACAGTTTGCTACCTGAATAGTCACCCAAAATTCTCTATTAGGTTGGAGGCCAGTCTGTTTCTCTTTCTTGGCAGGCTGCAATTTGAGGTTACAAAGAAAGACTCATGGCCTCTCTTTCCCAGGTCCTGACTTCAATTCCCAGCAACTGCATGGTGGCTCATAACCATATACAAAGGCATCTGATGCCCTCTTTTGGCTTGTAGGTGTACATGTAGACAGAGAACTCCTACATTAAAAAATACATAAATATGGAAATCTAAAGAATGAAGAGGACACCCTTTAACTAGACAAGACTCCTAGTGGAGAGAGGGGAACACCAACTCACTCACAAAAACTTCAGTCCCAAATTTACCCTGCTTACAAGATGTGCAGGGATAAAGACAGAGCAGATAGAACAGAGATGGTGGGGATGTCCAATCAATCCCAGGACCAACCCAAGGCCCAACCCATGGGAGAGAGCCAACTCACGACACTATTAACAAAACTCCACAATGCTTTCAGATAGGATCCTAGTATAACTGTTCTCTGAGAGGCTCGAGCCCACAGTGGTTTGAAACAAATCCTAAGACTCACAGCCAAACATTGGAGCTAAGTGTAGGGAGTCTTATGGAAAAGTGGGTGGAAGTATAAATGGACCTAGACGTGACAGGAGCTTCACGAGAAGACCAACAGAGCCAACTAATCATGGTCCAGAGGCTCTGGTTGGTTGTTCTTTTTTTTAAAATTTTTTTTACATATACATTTATATTACTACACATATACACACATATATAATAAACTACCTATAGCAAGAAGAACCATGAAACAATCAGGAATTATATAAATGTTACATGCATAGTGTTTTGTCTATTTATATTTTATAAGATTACTTTTTTATTTCTTGGTTCTTTAACAATATACTTTGAGAGAACCTTCTATTTCGGCCAAATGTGCAAGAGATAAAATAAGAACAATGCACACATTCTTCCCTTCATGGCCCCAGTGGCTACTTGGTTGGACAAGTACCACCTAATCTTCAAAATACCTCATGTGATTAGTGCAGTATTGTGTAAGAAGAAAAATTAAGTTAAAAAGACTTACTGCATGTATTTGAGTATTTCAGTGCATCCAGAGCAAAGCTGTATTATGGGATGAAAGCTTGAAAACCTGGTAGTAGGGGAGAGCTAGGAACTGAGCATATAAGTTGGCATGCTTCTCATGATACATAGAGTTTAGTCTATTTATTTGTACAAATAAAGATAAAAAGGTCCAAATTTTACAAAGTCTATGAAAATTTGTAGTTGATCTATTCAAACATATTCTCATTTTGATCTTAAAACTATTTGGATGAATTAATTATGTAATGAAGATTATCCCATGCCTGTAAAAATTTTATAGAATTATTATTATTATTATTATTATTATTATTATTATTATTATTATTATTATTATTATTAGAAGCTTTGGTATTTCAGAGACTCTTGCTATAAAATGAAAGCATATTTGCTGTGGAACTAACAATGCAGTTCTGGCTAGCTTCAAACTTATGATCTTCATGCTTCAACTGCTATACCCAGCTAGGATTATAATAAATTATTTAGTATGTATTAACTCAGAAGGCATGGTTATATTAGCTATTCAAGATGTTTGTTCACTACAAAAAGAATGTCAGAGGATTAATTAATTGGTGACATACCCCTCCAAGCCTCCTTGCACCCACATTTTTTGATATTAGTATAATATTAAATATTCACCATTTTTTAAGGATTAGATAGGCATTAGGAACTGATTTTATCATTCTATTTTTTATCATATCTTGAAATATTCACCATGAATATATTGTTTTAAAAAAGCACGTCCTCTATGCCCATCAGTTGTAAATGGCTGTAAGCTGGTTCCAGTAATACTTATGGCTGTATAACAGTGGTTTTCAACCTGTGGATCATGATCCCTTCAGGGTTGAACTACCCTTTCACAAAGGTCTCCTAACATCATCAGAAAATGGAGATATCTATATTGTAACTCATAACTAGCAAAATTGCAGTTATAAAGTAGCGATAAAAATAATTTTAGGTTTGGGGGTTACCACAAGATAAGGAATGGTATTAAAGTATCACAGCATTATAAAGTTGAGAAGCACTGATCAAGATGTTGATCATGGAATATTATTTAGTAATAGAGCTGTTAGGGACAGGCCCCTGATGCACATTCAAGCTTCCACTGGAGTAAAATGATATGCTCTATTCTTGTTCTCCATTCTTTAAAATGTTTCCTAGAGATACCATGCCATTTTTTTTTTTTTTGGTTAGTAGACAAATACCTATTATAAATTTATCAAGTTGAATTGGATTTGATCAGAAACAATCTATCCCTATTTCTAACAATTTTCTAAGAAAACATACTACTGATTTTAAAACAGACCCAATTACCTTTGATAGACATCTCGCTGCTTTTAGCAGGTTGGTAAAAGACAAAGCTATAAAATAAATTACCTCGTTTGATTACTTTGGTGTTCTTGCATGAACTATTTATCTAGAAGCTATTTTGCTCAAAAGTAAGCATTCTGTGACTATGCTCCTAAGAGTTTATTTTACCTCATGGAGTTCTTTTTATAATTATGTCATACTTTTTAAAAATAAAAATAATTTACTTTCCATTTTATTGAGCAGAATCTTGGACACTTGACCCCTAATTTCCATCAATTGGGCTGTGTTTAATATTATGCTCCACAGAGTGTACTTACCAATATGACTACAGAAAGGATGAAATGATCTTATATATTTTTTAATTAATTTATTCTTGTTACATCTCAATGTTTATCCCATCCCTTATATCCTCCCATTCCTCCCCCCCCCCCCATTTTCCCATTATTCCCCTCCCCTATGACTGTTCCTGAGGGGGATTACGTCCCCCTATATATTCTCATAGGGTATCAAGTCTCTTCTTGGCTACTTGCTGTCCTTCCTCTGAGTGCCACCAGGTCTCCCCCTCCAGAAGACATGGTCAAATGTGAGGCACCAGAGTACGTGAGAAAGTCGTATCACACTCTCCACTCAACTGTGGAGAATATTCTGACCATTGGCTAGATCTGGGAAGGGGTTTAAAGTTTACCTCCTGTATTGTCCTTGGCTGGTGCCTTAGTTTGAGTGGGACCCCTGGGCCCAAATCTGCCTATCATATTGTTCTACTTGTAGATTTCTAGGACCCTCTGTATCCTTTTATTTTGCTGTTCTCCCATGCGTCTCTCATTTAGAGTCCCAATAGGATGTCTTCCCCTCTGTCCCAGTTTCCTGGTAAGTGAAGGCTTTATATTTATACAACTCTCTATTAGCTACCTTGGCTTCTACAAAATGAGTTTACCTTACAATTCTGTTTTATAAGAATTAACATTTAGTGATTTCATACAGATGCCTCTCAGCCTTCTTTGGCAAAGAATACAATCTCAACTTCTCATAGTCCCTTTTCAAAGTAGGAGGGAAGAAATTTTCTAGGAGATACAAGCAACCCTAGTTAAACGCAGTCTGTCACACACAAGCTATACATGAAGTTATGAGGGGTCTTGTTGGGAAGGAAGCTTTCAATTGGAGAGGGAGGGAGGGAGGGAGGGAGAAGGGAGGAAGGGAGACAGCCATGGGGATGGGGTAGAGAAATGACCAAAGCTCATTGTGGGCATTTTTGAAATGGTAAAGAGAAAACTTCAGGCCATCCATCTCCTTTCGTCACATTATACATACTATGCCTAGAAGAAGCCTGAACAGCAGAAAGCAGATAATTAGTATCCCTTTGCAAAAGCGACTTCCGATTTGATTGTTTGAAGTAAACAATGGTGTGATACCACCAGCCTTTCCTGAGCAGTGAACTTTTCTTTCTGAAGCTCTAGAAGGAATAATATTCAATCTTACCACCAAAATGCTCTTACTCTTCCCAGTAAGTGATTTTCCTATTTTAAATTATGACTTATGTAAAAGTGATAATTGTATCTTTTGCAGGATGATTGCATTTCCTCTTGTCTCAAAACGCCCATGACACTATGAGTACAGTGTCACCATAAGGTCTACCTAAGGTTTTCAGTGGGAATTGCATTAATGCAGTAACTAGCAATTACGACTTTCCTTTATTAAAAAAAAATACTCTGAGCAGTTGCCGGAATCTGAATGCTTCCCAAATTTCTATGTACAGTGTTAATCAGTGTTGTGTGTAGACTGAGATACGGGGCCTCAGGAGGTCATGAGGCCATGAGAACGGCGCCATTATGGATAGGGTTAGTGACCTTAATAAAGGGCACCAGGAGGTAATCTCATCCTTTATGACCCTTCTGTGGTTTAAGGGCATGGTACTCATCCTCTCCAGAAGATGCAGCTACAGGATACAAAATACAGAAGGCTGCCCTTTTTGGACCCTGCTTGAACTTTGATCTCAGGCAATGATACTAAGCTATAGCAGCATAAGTGAGCTGAGGCAGAGCAAGAAGTAGAAATACCCAGAAAACAACTACCTAAAAGTGTGGAGATGGATTTGGGCCTTATTAATAGGTATAAGGTAGACAATGAAGGACTATATTGCTGAGAGGTTCAGAACAGAAAAAGAATAGACATACTTTTTTTCCCTCATAGATATTCCAATTCAATCAGAAGGTTGATAGAAATTCTGATGAGTTCATAGACAAAAATGAGGACTATTTCCTCCTAAATTAGTAGAGCATTATTTTAATAAATTAGCAGAAAAATAAGTAAATTTTATCCATGTCTTAATGCTTTGAAGAAGATGCAGAACACAGCAAGAAATCAGCTGTTATTCACAAGTTCCTGGATACCAAGGGAACACTGGAGATCTTTGTGGTTGCTGCTTTCATCCGAGGCTCAGAGAAACAGCGTTAAGAGGAGTTTCAAGTGAGGTGTCCAGGTCACGTGTGCATCTCATGGTGTTCTGCCAAACTTCATCTCAAGCTGCTCTCCCTGCACTCTAAAGTACTGTTCCGTGGCTGCTGCAAATGTGGATCCAATAGGCACAGCTGGGATACCAACCACTGCTTTAGAAGTTGCAAGAACATTGATGGCGTTTGAATGGTTCTGTCTCTGTAGCTGTGCAGAGTATATAAACTGTGAAGGTATTACTACCTCCATACATCCAGATTTCAGAGTACCCCGAAGCCTTAAGTCCTGTGATGGGAGCTTTTGCTAGGTTGGAAGGGCATGCTGGTGCAGAATTCCCACAAAGTAAGGATAAGTGGAGTTACTGTGGTTTTACTGAATACACAACTCTTGACTGCTCTAAAATAGATCCAATTCCTGTGGGTAAGCAATGTGGCCTGGGAGAGCCACAGGTACCTATTTTCAATCCCTGAGGGCTGTTCATGGGCTGGTTTATAGGCTGCATCTAACAAAATTGGGAGGGCCATGTGTGTGTTTGTGTGTGTGTGTGTGTGCACGTGTAAGGTTGGACACAGATTATTATTCAAAGAGTCAAAGATTATTTTGAAGACTCAGGTGTGGATTTTTTAAAATTGGATTTTGGATTACTTGAGGATTTCTTTCTTATTTCTTCTCCCCTTTACCTGTTTTGTCTTTTTTTTTTTTTTTTTTTTTTTTTTTTTTCTTACAGTGGAAATGTTTATTTGTGCTTGTCTCAATAATGTATTCTGAAATTATATAACATACTTGATTTTTATAGGCTCATATATAATGGAGAAATTACATCAGGAAAAATCAAATATTGAGTCCCACAAATATTTGGTATAGATAAGACTGTAGATTTTGGGCTTCTGAATTGAGGTGTTTCCTACCACATGAGAGGAAAAAAAAAGATAACATTAATTTTGGGAGTCATTCAGCTTACAATATTTTGTCCAGGCTGTCAAAATTCCTTTTTTTTCACATCCATACTGTTTTAATTCTGTCATAATATTTGAGAAGGAGAAATGGACGGGTTTTGTATCTGGAAAAGGTACTCAATGAACTCTGGCTACCAAAAGAGAAAAGGGAGAGAAGGCATAGGATGTGCTTTTTGTGAAATGTAAAATTTAACGCAGTAGGGTTCACCTTCTGTATCATGGATCTCTTTTTGTATTGTGATCTTCTAAACACCATTTCTCAGAGAAGTTTTCAGCATAGACTAAAAGACATGGGTAATTTGGTGATTGTATACATTCTACCATTGTCTTATTGTTAAAAAATTTCAAGACAAAATGCAGTAAGATTGCTTTTTTATTTCATGTACTGTGAAAGTTCAAAAAAAAAAAAAAAAAAAAAAAAAAAAAAAGGTTGACCTGAAAACTGTCACAATGAGGCACAAGTTTTGCCTGTAATATTCGAATTTTAAGCCTGCGCTCATGGAAACTAAAGAGTAAGTACTAGTAGAAAGCTACTGGCTGATTAGTATTCAACCACAATGTATTAGAAGTTGAGCCTCCCACATCAGTGCTTTTAGAGGAGGCTTTTGACTATTTAAATACATTTAGAGCTGAGAGATGGCTGAGCTCTTATGCAATAGACACTTTTACTGAATGTGTTTTCTTTTCCAGACAATTCACAACAATCAGTGGGAAGGAGTTTTACACCACGGGATGATTTTCTGAAAGGCCTTTTCCGGAGAACAACAGAACTCCATCATTTTCTCTTGGAGCTCAATAGCATGAGTCTCTGAACTTAGAACAGTGACAGACTGTCTCTTTCTACTTATGCTCAAATAGCAAAGAGTTAAAATTTCTGAGAAATATATTACTGTATCATTAATTTCATCCTACTGGCATTTTCTGAATACTCTGTGTCAGTTACTTCTCTAGGACCTTGAAGTACAAAAATAAGCAAGTAGACATCCTGTGCTCATGGTGCTTACCACATAACAGATGCTTATGAATGCTACATGACGACATGGGTAGGAGGTGGACCGAAGAGCATCATGGACAGTGTGCACAAAGAAAGTCGACAGGGAGGGTGTCAACTCTAACAGTGAAACATGGTCTGATATTTAGCTACTACTTAAATTTATACTGAGTTATAAACCCCACTTTAATATGTAGCTCTTGGAGCCGCCTTCTCCACTTTAGACTTCAAATTTTCCGAACTATTTATATCTTTCTTTACAACATGGTATTTCTGCGTCTGTCCCTTCGCATGGTTCCTGGCACTCATTTAATATGGCTCCTTTTATTCCGTTTCTGGCTTTCTTACCGTTATTCACTATTCATGTCAAATATCAATTATTCCAGGAAACTTCCCAGTCCTTAATGTATTTCACCAACACACAGATTAGTCATTCTCTTCTCTAGTATCTGTGCAACCAAATTAAATCGCATTACCAGCGCTAAGCACAAGCCAGGTACTTGATACATTCTCATTAGAAACATTCCGAAGGTTCAATTGACACAAATTGACTAACAGCTAATATATATCAGATTCCTCTATAATTTGGACTCAGGCCATCCTTTCATTTATATGTCTCCTTTCAAAAGAAATTGGTCAATCCCAACCAAGCTTACCCACTCAATTCTTTAACCACTCTCTTTGGAGTTTTTACTCTATGGTGTTGGTAAAGCATAGTCAACAAAACTACTAAAATGCCAAGTATAAAATGAAATTACACTAATTACATTGACTTCTTTGATTCTTAGCATGTGTGGAGTACTTATCAAGGTTTGTTTTGTATGATTTTAAGGTTGCATTAGGCAGTATAAACAAAAAACAAAATTAAAATATGACTGCTTTTCACTCTATATCAATACCATCTATCTAGATACCATATATCATGTATGTATGCATGTATCTATCTATCTATAGTCATAGGAGGAAATACTGGTTATCTATGGAAGCCTTTTCTTACAATTATTTGACAATAGCAATATATTATAAATGCTATACATTTTCCCAAGACTTTATGAGTATAGGGCCTTCCTTAAAACCAGAAAACTGAGCTATACTCTCATTTAAGAATATCACTTGTGATAATTTATTCAAAAAAGTAGAAGAATTTTATATTTGGCTGTTTATACAGCCAAGTTTTGTATTATTAATCAGAAAAAAAAAACCAAACAAAACAATACAAAGACCTAATAAACCAGTGCCAGTGGGGGGGGTACTTCCTTATAAACTGTTAGTCAGGGAGGCCCCAGAAGCCCTCAAAACAATAGAGACCGTTATTTCCTCTTTTAGTTGTCCATGATAAATAGATGACGAGTCTCTATTGCTGAAGACACCATATACACCTTGATTGCACAATATAGAGAAGCCAAGTTTGAACTGAGTTGGAAGTTTTCTTCCTATCAGTTAGCTTTCAATGTCCTGCATGGAGGTTACTAAGGAGGAAGGAATTAATGGTCTTATCAAGCTATGGATTGTATAAATTAGAAGACCAGCATTCTTTGGATGATAGGCCCACTTGTGAAGTAGTGGCCCTCTCGTGTATTCTGACTGGATTTGAGGCATATGCCACATGAGGGAATATATGCCTACTATTATAACCCATGTTGAAAATCCATGAGTAGGAAAGTTACAAATCTGTCCCTTCCACTGACCAGTGTGAATTCAGACATTCATTGTTTCATGGGGTACAGTGATTAAGTGGTAGATGAGCACTCCAAGTAGACACTTATATCATACTCCTTTAAGACCAGGGAGCATCTTGGAAGAGTATCTGAAAAGAACTTAAAAGGTGTAAGATAGAAGGGCTTTGAAATTCTTCTCTTGTGCAATACACAATCATTGCTGTCAATAACTCAAAGCCACAATTGCACAGTGCCTGAACAACAGTAGGTGTACCAACAGCCAGGAAAGGATGGAGGAGGAACTTGGGGGCACTACCTTCACTGAATGATTTTTGCTCCTGATGGATTCAGAGAGATGAGGAGTTTAGTTATGTACCCACTTGTGACTCCACCAGAATCTGATGGGTTATTCTAGTCCGGTGGTCATACTAGCCCTGGTTAAACTAAATGGGTCACAAAACAAAAGTGGAAGTTAAGAAGCTGGGAAAAGAACTGAGAAGAAAGGGTTCTGATATAGGAACATTTGAAGAATGTTGTAACTTTGATAAGACTCAAATTGCCTTAATAGATGTATGTGGGTAGCATGAACTTCAAAACAGTCTAACCTCTTCAGTAAATGAACATGGCTGTCTATTTATTATATCTCTGATTTCTCTCTTCAGTGCGTTGTGTTCATTGTAAAGACCCTTTGCCTCTTTAGTTATACTTGTTCCTAGAAGTGGACAAGCCAGAATAAAAGGTTAACTATTACCTGATCTCACATGAAATCTAAAAAGTTGATATGAAAGTTGAAGATACACTAGGATTTGCCAGAGGCTGGGAAGAGTAGGAAGGAAAAAGTGTATTGTTTTAAGCATTGATGTTTCTGATCAACTTTGTGAATTAGAGTAAGGTAAGAAACAGAACTCTGGTGTTCCATTACATAGGAGAAGGAATATTGATAACACATTTCAGAAATACTAGAAAGGATTTTGAGTGTTTTTAATCTCAAAGAATAAAAAATGTCTAAGGAAATAGATATGCTTACCCTGAATAGTGCATGGTGAACACTAGTATAAATGCACCATGTACATAAACACATAAGCACTCCATAAATATATTTCACTTTAGGTATCATTGAATAAATAAATAAATTTATTATATAAAGTTTCAACATAGAATTATTTTAAGAATGTATAATTACGGAATTTTTTATCTAGTTGACAAGATTTTCAGATGAAGTATTAATTAGCAATTTTGCAGTAGGTTTTTAGTATTTAAACACTAAAACTGAGAGAAATTATTTGAATTGTGATGCTTTTGCTATTTGAAGCATTACTCAACATTAGCTCTAGTGAACACTGGAAATAGTTACTGTCTATCTCATGTTGAACATCATGCAGGCATCCCTGTTCAAAGAATAACTATGGTGATTATACACATTTGCATGACTCAATGTACCTCAGGAATATGGTTTTTAAGGAATTCATTGTAGCTAAGTTTCAGGTAAAAACAAAGCTTTAATTCACTAGATTGTGAGTTCATGAATCAAGCCTTAATAAACTAGTATTCCAAACAATTGCAAGGTTTTCAGCGCATAAAATCAGTATCTTCCTTCTTTGTCTTTTATTTGGTGGCAGTTTTGATACTGATAGTAATAATATAATAAATATAATATAATATAAAAAGATATAATATAATGTAACATATTTAACTATTCTGCCTGTCACTTGCAAAGTTCATTCTTCATAGTTTTATAATCGCTGATCATCAAAGGCTATCTTTCCAAAAAGAACTCAACATAAATAAAAACTACAATAAAACCCCAGAACAATCAGAAAGCAGATAAGTGGGTGGTCTTTTTGAGCAAGTATTTGCTTATTGAGCTAATGGTGTATACTTTAGGACAGTGCTACATACATCATGAAGAAACTGTGGATACGCCACTGATAAAGTTAATAAATTAGAGATAGCACTGAAACCACGTTATTGAACTAGAAGGAGGGAGTCATTTGTCAAGGAAAGTTGATTTAAAAAAATAGTAATACTGAAAGCAAGACAGTCTTTATGTGCTGTTACAAGCAAGCAAAATGTCTAGAGTATTTCAATTCTGGGTTACTTTTTTTTTATAGATCAGTGTGTGATTCAGAGAAAGAGAGTGACAGATCACATGGGAAAATCATGAGGAAATGACAGAAAAAGATGAAAAGCAATCCTTTACCCTCAGCTGGGTTGGAGAATTGGAAAAGATATCTAATTATGCACCGTACTAAGACAAAGGCATTCATATCTGTGTTGTGTGATAGAGCTTGCTGTATGTAGTGTTATGATTTAAGACCTCTTCATCATCCCTGATATATTTCACATTCAGGTAACTTACGTTTTGACCTCATTACTTTTTGGAAAACATTAGTTATTATTTCTCTGATTCAGGTCAGGTCCAGAAGACCCCCTTTATTAAGCCAATCTACCCATAGGGAACTGGGTAACTTATACATCCTTTCTTTAACTATATGTATTTTTTACCCATCTCTCTTATATCCTAGCCACATAAAGAAAGAGATCAACAACAAATAATAATGGCCTTTGGTTGCTGGCAAGTTAAAAAAAATTGGGAAAGGAACACATTTACTATACTAACACAACAGAAAAAAGAATGCCTAGGAAGAAGATGCAGGCACTGCAGTATGACTGACATCACTAGAAGATATAGTCTAAAAATAACTCTTCTTTTGGTACAAAATAGAAGAAAAGTTTATTCCTTAAGGAATGTCTTCATTCTAAACTAAATCATCTTTAATAAGCAATCAAGGACAAAACATTACAGGAATACAGAAATACATTCACTTTTGTTTTCCTATGTGGATCACAGAGTTTCTGCTCCCCCAAATATGTGGTGATATTTCAGTGAACAACAGGAAAATGATTTGGGTCATTTTTTGGGGCCACATTGTTTGTAATCTTAGTTTGAAAGTATTATTTCATCACTTCCCAAAAGCTGATGAAGAATGGTCCCCAAACATATCCCTCATGTATGTATATGTTTGCAGAATTAGTGAAATACATATTCTCAAGACACCACATTATTAAGAAAGATTGATTGTAAAGTGTCATCTGTATTTTGTAAATTGCTGTGGGATCACTCTCTCTGCAGCTGGCACCCACTCTAATCTTTTTATTTGGCAGGACAGAAGTAGCTGTGACAGTGAAATCAGTGGCAGTTCTTTTTTTCTCATAAAGCAAAAGATAACCGAAAGTCTGAGTAATTACAGTCCCATTTCAATTTTACTCACAACAGTTAAATTATTTAAGTGTCTTTTCTGCAGTCAAGTGACAATTTCAGTTTACAAATATTTTATTGCCATCAGAGCAATTTCATTCATATTATCATAATATCTTAACTCTGCATTATTAAAGATGGGAAATAAACTTCAAAAAGTGAATACCAACTCAGGTGCTAGTGTCAAATTATATTTATTGAGTTACTCATTCTTTTGAATTAGGGGAACTGTAATATTAGCTAAGGAATACATTATTTTAAGCTCTATGTTTTAATTTATGTTCACGTGTGAATATGGGCATGTGTCTGAGAAGACTGGAAGTGGGTGTATGACCACCAGGAGCTGGAGTCACAGGTGGTTGTGAGCCATCAGGCATGAGTGTTGGGCTTTGAAACTCAGGCCCGCTGAGAACTGCAGCCACTTTTTAAACACTGAACGAGCTCTCTAGATGCACATACGTATTATTTTATAAATGTGTTTTGACTTACCAAAGCTGGAAGCCTTGAAATTCAGGCTAAAAATAAAATTTATGGAGTACGTTAGACAGTTTCTTCAGGGCATGTAATAATGCCTTGTCCTTTTGTAAAATCTAGCATATGTTAATTCTATTTATCTCTGAGCTTTGTGAATATAAACAGCTGATATTGTAAAAAACACACACAGCAAAATAATTAGAAAATGTTTGTAATTTTATCCAATAACTTCTCAATCACTCAAATAAATAGTAATAAAATAGTTAATAGGAAATACTATAATTTTAGAAGATAAGACTGTAATAGCTTGAATCTGAATAAATTTCCACATGCATGAACTGGACCTAAACCTATTGCACAAGCTAGGCAGTGGTGGCGTATGCCTTTGATCCCAGCACTCGAAAGGCAGAGGCAGGCAGATCTCTGAGTTCAAGGCCAGCGTGGTCTACAAAGAGAGTCCGAGACAGCCAAGGCTACAGGGAGAAACTCTGTCTCAAAAAGCTAAAAACAAACAAACAAACAAGTCTATTACACATGTGTAGCAGATGTGCAGCTTGGTCATCATGTGGGTTCCCTAACAATTGAAGGGGTTGTCTTTGACTCTTGCCTGCCTTTGGATTGCCTTCTCCTAGGGAGATCGCCTTGTCTGGCCTCAGTGGGAGAGGCTGCACTTAGTTCTCCTACAATGTTAGGCACCAGGGTGCGTTGGTACTTTTAGAGGGCCTCCCCCTCTCTGAAAAGGAGAGGTGAGGATGGAGGAAAGTGGGTATGAGAGAGGAGAGGTAAGGAGGGAGGGGCTTGGATCTGGTTGTAAAGTGATTAAGTAAATAAATAAATGAGAAAAAAAAAACCTAGGAGTCTGAAAGGCCCTTCAAATCTCCTTTGTGTATTGCAAATGAGACAAGTGTAAGGAAGGCACTCAGCACAGGTCAAGAAAGCTAGTCATCTCCCAATTTCCTCTCTTTTAGACTAGAAATATAAGCTAGAATCCATTAGCCAGTTTCTTATTTTCATTTTATTGAGTTACAACATTAGTGAGGTCCATTTTGTGTAATACAAGTGAATGTTCGCCTCTCCTCTCAGACATACAGGAAACTGACTCCTACCCAGCTTAAAGTGATTCAAGTCTGGCTCTCATTCAGTCTTGGTTATTGCTCTACTCTCCCTCTCCCTATGCTGCCACTGATTATAGTGGGCTCTTCTGGTCAATGGGATCTATTTCAGTTCCCAAAGGATCAATTGAAGCTTAGTGTGTGGTCACAGGATCACTTACAGTTCAGTGACTGTCTGCTTTTCTACCAACAAAGAGTTGAACCACTAAGAAAAGCTTTTCAGCACCAAATTCCCTTGGCACATTGTAAGTCCAGTCTATGCTGAAGTTTGTCTATGTATAGAAATTTTACCTGGGAGACTTCTCAGCTATGTTGAGCATTTTCTGTCACTTCCATTCTAGGTAGCCTCATTTCTATGTTTTTTTTTTCATTTCAATAGAATGCATTTTAGCTGATATATAAAAACAAAATTGTACATATTAGTAGTGTAGCAGGTAACATTTTGATAGATATTTATGTACATTTTGTGATATTAACATATCCATTTCCTCATTTATCATTTTTGTGGTAAAAATCTTTTAATGGTTTTTTCTAACTTCTAAAAATTGTTATATATAAATCTTAAGTATATATAATTTTCTGTGTAAATTATGTTAGTTGACTAAAGCAGATCTAATGTAATGCTGTGACTGGTGGCCTATATTTTTGCCTCTAGCTGAGTTTCCCTTTGAAGTGCAATGCTTTTTGGGAAAACCCTTCCAGTGGCCAGATTCCTACACAATGGTCTGCCTAGGATCCCCAACATCTCTAGGAACTTAGTGACCTGAGGCTTCCTCTCCACAACCTATGCCTTGAAGTCAGACCCAGGCTAGTGTACTGTTCTTTTCATTGGGCAAATGCTGGGTGAAATTCATGTCCAGCAGTCAAGCTGAGCCTCTGGTGGACACACTTAGAATCCTTTCAGCACAAGAATCAATATTTTTATTTATAAATATGTAAATCTAGATGCTTCCCAGTTGCTTTGGTCCTGGGTCTTATTCTGTGGCTGCTGACATCTGCCTGTGTTGAGCATGTTTATTCCTGGCACACTGAAGAGACATTTTGGATTTCATAATCTATGCTTCCTATTCATTCTTGTCCGTTCATCTTATGTTCCAATCTCTGAAGGGTGACTCAATTCTACCCTGGGAAAGATTTTTCTCCCTGAGCAAGAGAACCAACTAATCCCTGTACAAGAAAGCCCACCAATCTCCGAGCTCCCAGAGCTCAGGATTTGTAATCCCACCAATCCACATTCAGAAAAACCCTGCCCTAGAAAGCTCTGCACCCTAAGAAATTGTATATAAAGGCTGTTTCTGCCCAATTTCCTGCTGCCTTCTGGGAGCAGAGGCAGCCACATCTGCATTCATTCCCCCATTTCCTGGATTTGTCCCTTCAATAAATCTTTTTAAAGAGATTTATTGCCTGATCTGACTCTCTTGTAAGAAGGAAAGAAGGGAAGCCATCAGGGAAAAAGTGGAGCTTAGGCTCCTCAGCTTCTCAGGTGTTGGGGTAAGCCTACCTTGGGAGCTGCAGTGTTTCTGCAGAGCAGGCCTCTTCTCAGCTGTGTGGTTCCTGGCCTTCCTTTGTTTCATGACACCTTTGGGACACTGTCCCATCCCACAGCTCTGTGGTTCCTGGGCTGCCATATCCTAGGTTACCTTCCCTCAGGGCTGTGTGGTTCCTGGGCTTCCGAGTCCCAGGTACTCTTCCATCTAAGTACCAGAAAGGCGAACCAACCAACCATACTTGGTGCCTTGACTCGGATGCTCTTCCCCTAGTACACTGACCCACTTCAGAGCTGTGATACCTTCCCAGGACTTGGCATTGTCACTTTCCTGGACACCTTCCCAGATGACCAGGAAGGCAGACCCCTGTACACTTTGTTTCTGAAGCAATAATAAGGTCTGCATGAAGTCTGCATTAAGTTGAAACTTTCTATGACTGAAATTTGATGACACCCAAGGTCTACATGTTGATTTTGGGGCCATCATAGAAATTGAAGGTCTCCTTGATACCAATATTAGTAATTTTTTTCTCCAAGGTGTCCCACTGACGTAAGAGATTTCAAGTGAGACGAAAGGACATTTAATAGTATCTCAAAGCCTCAGTAAGAATTAAAGGATTCCTGTAATCTCTACTTCAACTGTGAAAGCCAAGAGTGGTTATGTTTACACTAGGGAGGAAGAGATCCTGTTTCACAAGATCCCAAATGGCAGTGAATTGAGACTCAAGCTAAAAAGATGTTATGTAACATTATGATGTCATTACCGAGAATAGGTTAGTCAAGGATGTGTGAAAACAGCATTTGGTATGTTCTTTTATTTTTTGTGTTTAAGAATTGCAACCTTGAGTACTGTATTTACATCAATTCCACCCTGAAGTATTCCCCCTCTAACTCATCCCTACCTTGCTCTCAAATTTGTGCCTCCTTTTTAAATGATAGTGATCAGGAAGGAGATTTCAGTTCAGTTCTTCCTGAATTCCTCTATGTCAATGGTCCTCAACCTGTGGGTTATGACCCCCTTGGAGAGGATCATCCTGCATATAAGATACACACACACACACACACACACACACACACACACACACACACACACACACACACACATATATATATATATATACATTATAATTTATAACTATAGCATTACACTTGTGATGTAGCAGTGAGATAATTTTATGGTTGGGGGTTACCACAACATGAGAAACTGTTTTAAAGGCTCATAGCATTAGGAAGATTGAGGATCTCTGCTTTAAGACCCAAGTTAAGTGTGTAGGGTGTTTTGAACAAGAGGGTCTTACCTTCAAGTTCTGAAATTCAAACAAGAGCAGAGGCAATAACTTACATTACTTGGGGAGCTTTTTGTCCTGCCCTGACAATAAATAAAACAGACGTTTTTTTTCCATGCCTTGCATTTGTTTTTGTTTTGTTTTGTTTGTTGTTTTTGTTGTTAGATACTCTGTGGCTCTTGACAGAAGCATTATTACCTCAAATGGCATAATTTCATCTAAATTTTTACATATATATACAGGCATATTATATGTATTTTTAAGTAAATATAAAAAGTAGCTCACTTTCTTCAATAGAAAAGCCATCTGTACAAAATCCAAATGGAGAAATATCACAGTTAAATGACATCATTCATAAAATGAATAGAATTAGAAAATATTGTGCTGAGGTGACCTAGACCCAGAAAGACAAATGGAGCATGTTCTCTTATTAGTGGTTCTTTGCTCAAAGTCTTCAGATGTGAATATATAGTCTGAGCTAAACTCAGATCCAGGAAAGTTAAAAAAGACCATGGAAGAGGTAGAGGAGAAAAAGCTCTAGAGAGCGAATCTGTGACAGAAAAGAGAAGACAAACACTGGGGCGGGGAAGGCTTTATCTGGAGGAGGGAGAGCAGTAAGGAAGAAGAGGGAGGAAGGAGGTAAAAATAACACTAAAGCTGATTGGAAAAGCTATGCTTTTTATCTTATGCTTTCTTTCTTTCAAAAAAATTATGTATGTATGTATGTATGTATGTATGTATGTATGTATGTATCTATCTATCTATCTATCTATCTATCTATCAATTATATGCTCACTTTACATCCTGGTCATAGGCCCATCCCTCCTCATCTCTCAGATTCACCATTCCTCCCTCTCCCCCATCCCTCCTCTCCGATTCCTCAGAAATGGGGAGATCCCCTTCCTGTCCACCCTAGCTCATCAAATTATATCAGGATTGAAGGTGTCCTCTTCCCCTTTGGCCTCACAAGGCAGTCCTGCCAAGGAGAAGTAATCAAAAATCTGGCAAAGGAGTCCAAGTTAGAGAGAGTCCTCATTTTTCCTTACTAGAGGACCCACATGAAGCCTGAGCTACATCTTTGTAGGGGGCCTAGGTCCAATCCATGTAAGGTCCTTGGTTGGTGTGTCAGTCTCAGCAGGCCCCTCTGGGCGCTGGTTAGTTGCCTCTGTTGGTCTTCTTGTGAAGCTCCTGTCACCTTCATGTCTATTTTTCCTTACCCCTACATTTCCACAAGGCTCTTTAAGCATCACCCAATGTTTGGCTGTGAGTCTCAGCATCTTTTTCAAGGTGCAGCTGGGTGGAGCTTCTCAGAGGACAACTCTGCTATGGCTCACTTCTGCAAGCATAGCAGAGCATCATTAATAGTGACAGGGGTCAGTTCTCTCCCATTGGGTGGTTCTTGGGTTGGGCCATGCATTGGTTGCATAGTCCCTCAGACTTTGCTCTATCTTTATTTCTGCACATCTTGTAGGCAGGGTCTAAGTTTGGGTCTAAGGTTTTGTGGGTGGGTTGGTGTTCCCGTCCCTCTATTAGGAGAATTGTTTAGTTAGAGGGTGTCCTTTTTAGTCTCCATGGCCATTGCTACTTGGAGTCTCCTCTAGAGTTTCATACCTACCCTTGGGTGCCTACCCTGACTTAAGCCTCCAGCTTATCACCTTATACTTTCTTGACTCTTGAATTTGATTTCATCACCATATGCAATCATTTGACAGGAAAGTTACATGCTATAACTTGTCAGCATTCAAGCTATAAGTTAGATCCTTCTGGATTACCTTTCCCTCTTATGCCCTCTCCAAACACTCATAAATGCAATTCTCCTCCACTCTCTTCTATCAAAATTCATCATTCTCTCTAAATGGCAGTAGGTTTAAACAAATACATAAATCAACTCCATTAACAAATAGTTTCTGACTTTGTAGCCTCTTAAAATCTTCAGCACAGACAGTAACTATTTTCAAGAACTTCAGAAAGTGCTGAATAAAGGTAGAACTCCTCCTCCATCACCACTACACCAACAAATTGCCTTTGTAAATCGAGGAAGAATTCTGTTACTCAGATAACTTTTTATAATGAAAATTCTAGAAAAAAGTACTTTGAGAAATGCACCACATGTAGGAGGACTCAGCTTCTGATTTCAATTTAAATATACCTAATTTACAGATAAGAGTGTGTTTATTATAATTTAGTAGGAACACAAGCATCTTTAAGTTGGTGTTTAAGTATTTGTTATGACCTAATGCTTTGTGCATGGTACATTTTGCATCTACTAAATAGTTTTGAATGATGATTCAATAATAAAACAGACATCATTTAAAATTGTGTTGCATACTGAGAAAGAAATCAGTCTGTCTGTTCAATATATTAATAACACAATTGGTTATCTTTAACATAGTCAAAAGACTGTACTAAGCCGGTCAGGATTCTTGGCCTATAAGTATGCATCAGTTACTTGTTCTTGAGAATATTACTACAATTCCCATGTGTCTGTTTCTTAATGTATGAAGATATGATAATTATATGGGCACAATGAATGTTAAATGAGGGAATACAAATCTGCAGTTTTGAGTATGGAGTAAGAAAATGATACCATGAGCTAATTTGTAACATTCATAATAAAGTCCTCTGTGAAGCAATGGCTCAGTAGTTAGAGCACTTACAGCTCTTCAGAGGACAGAGGTGTGGTTCCCCGCACCCAGATGACAGCTTGAACAGACTATTAGTCCTATCCCAAGATATCAGCAGTCTCTTTTAGTTCCATTGAGGGTGAGTAAGGCACTCAGTGTACATATATAATGCAAGCAAACACTCATACACATAAAAATAGTAAAAATAGACTAATCGTTGCATTTATTCTTATTTCTTTGGTAAGAATGCCAAAGACCTGCAGCCTCAGTATTTATTTGGTTCTGGATGAGAAGATACTGTCAGCCTGAAGTCTGAACTAGTTTCATGAGATAGAATAACCAGAATGTGTGTGAGATAATATTATCTCTCTTCAGAGAAATTGTAGATTACCTCAAAATATCCTGATTAAAGAATTATATATTATCTACCTATCATCTACCTATATACTATCATCTATCTGTCCATCTCTGTCTCTCTCTCTCTATCTATCATCTATGATCTATCTATGATCTGTCTGTCTATCCATCATCTATTTATATATCTATGATCTATCTATCTATCTATCTATCTACAATTTACCCTATCACCTGAGATAAATTGAGATAGATAAATTCTAAAATAACTTTTACCTATCATCAATATCTTAGCACAAATATAATATTAACTTAAAATGGTCACATTAGAGGGTGATTTGTGATGTTAACAGGTGTAATATCTTTTAATAGAATACTGCAATGTAAAGTGTTAAGTGGGCATCATTTAGTTCGATGAGAGCTGTAGTAGCTTAAGAACCCCTTGTCACCATCAAAGTGCAGTGCAGCTCTCTAGAAGATTCCCTTTGGACTCAAATCTATACCATCAGATCTCCTTTGTTTTCAATTGCACAGCCACATTATATGCAGCATGCTTCATAACCAATTCCTAGGCAAAGAAAAAATAGATGTGCTTTCCCCCAATTGTGGATTATAGCCATGGATCTTCAGATATGTGTGTTCCATTTAGAATATCCAGAGATCAATAAGTTGGTGCTTATGCAGGGAAAATTTTTCAAGGAAAGAGTGATAGAGCCCAGTGGTATAGAAGATCGAAGGGGAATAATGGAACAGTAATAGTTAAATTGAGGTTGGAGACAGCAAGACAATGTAAAGAAGATACAAATGACTTCAAAAAAACTTTATGGAAACCTACTACTGTAGAAGCATTCTAAAACTTATGCCTATACATAATTTTTAAAAGTTAAATGGAGTTACACTAAAGTACAACCGGAACTCCAATTAGAATTCATGACCAATAATAGGTCTCCTCTTTTGAGTTATTGACCAAAGCAGTTACATACATTTCTAAGCATTATGGCTATTATCAATAATCTTAGCTACCCCCAAGGACTTGAAGGTAAGACCCTAACACTGAAGACATCACATACTTGAGTCACAGATCATAGAAAAGTGAAGACAGTAGTCGCCTGGAAGCTTTCATGGTGATAGAAGGTGGTATGCCATCTTCCAGAAAGAAAAGAAATCCTAAATTCACCCAGCTGTTAATTAAACAAGGTACAAAATGACAGGCTTGACAAGACATTACTATCACATTGATTTAATAGTAGCATTGATGCTATGAGAATAACTATGTGCTTTCTGGTTGGATCCAATGCCTACTCCAAGAGAGAAACCCGTATCTGGCACTGTTAATGGAGTTATAAACCTGTGGCTAGATCAGACAAAGGCCTTAGAGGAGACCCCACCATTTAATTCTGTTAAATGGACATAGTAGTAAAAGTTTTCTAACAACTTATCACTAAATACATTGATCAAAGCATCTCTCAACACTCATCAAAGCATCTTGTTGCAGTGGGTGGAAATGTATAGAGAGATCCTTAACTAGTCAACATGCAGAGAACAGTAGAGTATGGTGCGCTCAGTCCTGAAGGGGATGTACAAAGCATAAGTCCTCCCCTCGAAGCTCGGGGCAGGGGTGGGGATGCTGTAAGAGCCAGAGATTGGTTGATAGCATCGGGAAGAGACTGTTTGCCAGACACAACAGACCAGTTACACATATGAATTCATAGCTATTGTGACAGCAAAGAAGAAAGAAGGTGGCCATGGAATCTCACTATTAACTGAGGGCCTATTTTCAGTTGATAGCTTTTGGTAGAGGGAAAGTCAAGTTGTTGTTTGTTTGTTTTGTTTTGTTTTGTTTTTTTGTAATGTGACTGACACCTGGTAGGTTTACTCCATACCGTGCCAGGCCCTACTCTCTGTACTATGTGGGCAACACAAAATGAACTTAGTAGGGAAAGACAGAAAAAAAAAGAAGAAATCTTGAAGCTGTGTTGAAGGGAAAGGTCTGAAAGAATGGAGAGGTGGCTATGGGGGGAGTTGGGGAAAGAAAGTGAATATGCTTGTATTATTTCTATGAGATTCTCAAAGAGTTAATAAAAATGTTACTAAAATTTCTATACACATATGTCTACATATATGAGCTTCTTAATTTATGTTATTGAATCTGGACTTATCTAAACAAAAGGGAAGTATTGTGCATTAGAAACAGTAACTTACTCTTTTCCTTTAATGCTGATGCTTCATAGAAAGACTCCAAATTTAAAGGGATTTCAAGATACAGAAAAATATAAATGAGAAAGTTACACAGAAAATACACACAAGTGTGGTATTAGATATAGACAAAAAAGTTACATAACTTAATATCTTTTTTTCTACTAAGGATGAAAATACTGATTTAACAGGCTAATAATTTGAGTTAGTCTGATATTTTAATGTAAAAAGACACAACTTTTAGGTAACATCATGTCAACTTTTAAATAATTCAATAGCACATACAGTGATTTAAAATGAGCCAGTTATAATTTGAATGCAGTTTGGAGACTGAAGGTAGATTTTCCTTGTTAAATATGGCATCATTATTGTGTTACCAAAGCAGGAATGGAGATTGATGACCTCTAAAGCCTCTCATGTCAAGACACTTTTATGATAATCAAGCAAGCTTTGCACTTACAGCTTACATGATATTAAAATTTTGAATATTAAATAATAAGATCACATACAACAGTGTTTCAATGCCATTAGCTTCAAATAAATCAAATTTGCAGGAATAAAAGGATCAAGTTATTATGTTTCACTGAGAGGAAATATTAAAATTCATGAGTATTGTAAAGGACTCTGTACCTAAAGCAGAACAGATTATGTTTCTGTGCACAAATGAATAGAAAACTTCAATAGATCTTTACCTTGAAATATCAGGAATCAATAAAAAATATATATTGGAAAATGTATACAGTTAACTTGAATGATATTGATAGATCAAATATTAAAGGTCTAATTTATGCATAGCTGATATCCATTACAGCCGGCAGAAAAAAGAAAATATCAGTAAAGTGGTTAAAGAGAATAAGAATGGCATTTGAACACAGTCTAAGCTGAACAGCATTGATAATGGTGAGCTACGTCTTCCTAGATGAAATTGGATGTGAAAGCAATAGAAATTGATAAACATAAGTAGAAAAGAAGCAGCAGGATTCCCAGAATAGGCTGATGAATTTTGTAAACTATTCTCAAAAGTTTTATAATGCATTAAACTAAGAAGTAATATGAACTTAGGAAAAAATCTCTATGAAAACTCTTGAGAGCAAGTAGGAAATATTATTTAAGTGCTACCTCAATAATGAGGATCTCTTGCAGGTCCTTTTCCCTAATGCTATGAAAAAAATAAAGACATTCAAATAAAAATATTGGTTATATTCTGAGATATTTTAGTAGTCTTTTATTAGTGTTTTTCACTATGAATATCCTAGAAGTATGATAAACTCTTAATGTGTCTACAATACATCAATCAATTAAACTGCCAACATTAATTTCTTGTTGAAATTAAGTTGTTTTATGCAGACAACCTAACCTTTAATGGTGGTTTGCAGTTGGATATAGTATGGTATACATCCTCACAGGAGTCTAGTAGGAAAAGTTTAAGTTGCTGTATTCTTTTTCTGTTAAAATATAAAGCAGCAATAATTGTCAAAGCCCTTAAAATTTGCAATTTACAAAATGTTCTCTTTAATTACCCAAGTCCTTCATTGAAATAGATAATTCCTTATAGTCCATGTTGCTTGCTTTCTTACTTACCTTCTATAGTACTGTAGACATTATAGAAAAGAAGTATATGCAGTATTGCCTATTGTATACCTTCATCACAATTACTTTAATTATCTTGTTTGGATATGTGAGTTGCATTCATTTTCAAAATTAAGTAAAGCAATAACATGAATTTGATCATTAGTTTTTAGTTGTTATGAGTTTTGTACTTATCCTCTTATATTGTAAAGAAGTGTTAGTCAGGATTCTTCAGAGAAACAGAATTTATAGAGTAAAATTTTCTCTATATATAAATATGTATATATGCATGTATATGTACATACAAGTGTATATACATTTTAATTTCTATATCTATTTATCATCTCTATCTATAATCTACAATATATAAAGTGGATTATTAGAGTGATTTATAGGCTGTAGTTCAGCTATTCCAACATTGGCTGGCAATGAACAGAAAGTCAAATAATCCAATAGTTGCTTAGTTCACGAAGTTGGGTATCTCAGCTGGTCTTCAGTAAGTGCTAGAATTCTGAAGAAGTAGGCTGTAATGCCAGTGAAGGGACGAACTTGCTAGAAAGACCAGAGCAAGCAGACAAAGAGCAAAAGCTTCCTTCTTCCATGTCCTTAAAGAGGCTTCCAGCAGAAACTGTTGCCCAGATTGGATCTGGATTATCAATCTGGATTAAAGTTGTGTTTCCTACCTCAAAGCTTCAGATGAAAAGATTTTACCACTTCAAATTAAGTAGAAATCCTGCATAGGTGTGCCCTCCAATTTTTGGTTTTAGTTAATTCCAGATGTAGTTAAGTTGACAACTAATAATAGCCATCACAAAAGTGGAAAGTAACATCCTTGATACATCTTCCATTTAAGCATTAGGTACTGTATTAGTTTGTGGAATTGTTAGCCTCAGAGGCTGACACATAGGAAATAAACTCTAATTCATTTTTTCTTATTTTTATTTCAGTGAAGTGACTTAGGAATCTGGAATTTCAAGTAAGATCACATAACTTCAGAAGTGATTCTTGAGGCTGCCCCTTTCTCTCCTCTATACTGTATTAATCAAGTAGGGATTAAGTTTGGGTTGGATTTTTCTTCTGGGAAACTTGTATTATTCCATCTGTATTAAATTTGTCCCCAAAACTCTATTGGTATAACTCTTGTAAATGATTCAACCAAATATTGTTCATAAATTGCTTGATAAATTTCTTTTAGTAGAATATCTTCTCCCATTTCATTCAGGCTTCACAGAACATGAAATCTTTGATTATCAGTACTGGATAGTCAAGCAACATGGATTTCCTAATAAAAGGAAAGACCAAACTTAAAAGCTTGGCTGTTTGATGCTATTCCAAAGAAGCATTTCTTCTTCTTTTTTTTTAAACATTCAATACTTTAAAAGAAAATAAAAGCATTTTACATGCATGTTTAGAAATGTCATAACAAAACTAAGTGTATAGTAAGTGCTCTTACTATACACCAATTTTAAAGGATTAAAATAATTGTAAAAAAAAAAAAAACAGAACTCAGTCTAAGATTAAATTGCCCTTGGTGATGGATGTTATAAGTCACAGGCTTCAAATAAATAAATTGTTGAGGCAAGGATTGCTTACCAATGGTTTAAGAGAAAGTAATGTGCAAAGTATGAAAAAAAACATTTAGAGAAGAACTTTGATGTCTTTCAGGATAGTCAAAGAAGTCAGAGGGATAATTGGAAATTTAAAATACATAGATAAAATAATGAGGGAAATGAGCCAAGGGTATCTGGACTAAATAAAGGAACTTTCAAAGCAAAGGCACTTTAAAAGATATTGGCAAAGGCTCTAAAATGAAACATTAGCATGTAAGAAATGTGTTTCAGAAGTGAGAATATCACCATGGGGGATTCATCTGAGGGTCAGTTGGGAATTCAGGAAGATTTTTTTTGTTAGATTTTTTAGTGGTTCCAATAGCCCTGTTCATGAGAACAATCAGCTTTTAAAGAGATTTATTTATGACTGTCAGTGTGAGGATGCTTCCTGCCCTTGAGATCTTGTGTGGTTCTCATTCTCATTAGTTTCCTAAGGAAGCAAGCATTAGAAAACATCCTTTGCTTTTTCTATGATTGATCGTGTATCTTGTAGTATGATTTCACAGCTCCTGCTGGACATTGTGACCCAGCTTTTGAGTGTCCAAAGCTAATTTCGCAGTAGCTCTTCCCTTATGATGCTCTGTACAGTATGAGGTTACAATGTGTGTCCATTCTTCCCCTTCCCTTTTGGTTTGACCTTTTGGGTTACTTGACTCTCTTGGCTCCTCTTGTCACACTGTGTGTGTGTGTGTGTGTGTGTGTGTGTGTGTGTGTGTGTGTGTGTATTATGAAAGTAAGAGCAAGATATAATCTCTTATTAGATGAACAAAAGTGCAATACCAGACAGTAAGTGAAAAGGTTGAAGTTTGTCCAAGACATGATTATTTATAATAATTGACATGTTTACATCTATTGTACAGATCTCCACATCTTTTAGCATCTTAGTGATGTTGGAAGTAGGGCATGAGGAAACCTCATCCAATTTGTATGTTCCAGTTCCTATGCATCTACATATGCTTGTGGTTTGTGCTTCATAGAGACACTAATATTCCTTCATTCTACAAGTCAATCTATATTCCTTAGCTGCAACATGATTAAGATCTCTCTCTCCCTCTCCATCCCTCCCTCCCCCCTCTCTCCCTCCCTCTATCTCTCACTGTGTGTCTGTCTGTCTGTCTGATAACTGAATATGACTGTTTGTTGCTTTCTTCCTTTAGAAGCTTTCATGATACTTTTTTTAAAAAAAGAAACCTTGTAAAATACTCTAGAGTTTAGCTCTTTTAAAGAACATTATGTAGCTAGCCTGCTTATTTATGGCCCTCTCATGGACTTTGGTCTCATTGGTAGAGTTTTAATTATTTCAGAATATGTAGAACTCTTACATATTTATGATGTTTTCCAATTGGGACCTGTAAAGTGACTTAGTTATGTAGTAGAATCTGTAATTTTTCTTTCCAGATGTAGCTATGCTATAAGAAACATTTACAAAATAGGGTTATTATTTAGCTTTATAGTTATATTTTGGAGTCTGTTAAGTCTACTCTGGGTAGAGTATGCATTTCCATGGTATAATCATGATATCCTTAGAAGTCTGTATCTCCTGTGAGATGCATGTCAAGTTCTTTGCATCCCTATGAGAAAATCAATGCACTACCCAACATTCCTGTGAACTCCCAGGGGAGGCCATCCTTATAGTCACTTCTACTTCCAATTTCTGACTCATTTTGGATTTCATATACCTATTTTCCATTTCCTCTAGATGCTTTGCTCATAATCTCTTCAGAAAAAGGACAATGTCCATGATCAAGCTGTCCCAAATATCACTCAGAGAAAGACTTTCTAGATATAGTAGTTTGTACTAGATTTAGAGCAAGAAGCAGGTGTTCGTGGATGAATAGAGGTAAGATACTACAACTCACTTAACGTGATTATTTGAGATGCTTATTTGTTTTTGAAGTTCTATAATTGCTATTTCACTCTTTGAAGCAATGTGTATGTCTGGATCATATTAGCTTTTTATGGTGATTATTTTTATAGGAATATTCATTTTAACATGTTAAAGATTACTTGAAATTTTATATAAATAATATTAATTTTAATAATGCAGAAACCTACTAGTTTATTAGTTTATACACCTAAGGAATATAAAAAACCAGTGGGAAACATGTTCTCTTCATAGTGGTTTTAATGAACCAGGAAAGAGATGTCTACCCAGAAGCCACAGCACTGACCACTGGGAAATACAATGAGAGGTTCAGAAGGATTTGGCTTTAATGTTTTTATTATGGGAAAAAACTTTATAAAGTTCATATCTTGAGCTAAATCCCAGAAGTTTCCTATCTAAAATAGTTTGTTCTGTTATATATATGAGCATCCACCCTTGAGAAAATTAATTCGCTATCTTCCTTTGATGTATACATGACTTACAGAAGGCTTCACTATACCTTCAGCTATGATTGGAATGACCTCATGGTGGTCCTCTGTGATTTGTCTGTCCTCAGGTATCCAGAAGTGTTCTTCTTCACATCCCATCCTGTCTCCTCTACCTAAGTTCCTATTCTTATTTGATTTTGATTTCTGCAGGCCGATTGCCACAGCCAGTTTCTATGGTACTTATTGCTTGAAGGGATTTGATTTTTAGTGAGAGGATGGGGGACTAAGCATTCTATGTCATATTTACTCATTCAAACAAACATGTCATTGGCATGCTTCTCATGCTTAAGGTTAATTTTAGACACAGAAAACATTTGTAGTAATTAGTAGAGTATATGTAGTTCAAGTTTCTAACTTCAAGAAAAAAATTCAATTGTCTTGGAGATGGGCAGATTGCAGTTTGGCAAGTACTTGCTGAAAAAAGAGGAGGACCTTAGTTTGGGCCCTAATACTCATGTAAAAAAGCCACATGTGTTAGTTCATGCCTGTAATACCAGCAACAGAGTGCCATAGGCAGTGTAGACGAAATTTAATTCAGCAGCATGGATACTCTAACAAGAAATCACATCTAAAGACCTAAGTCTATCTGATCTGGCTGGAATACAGACACACCTTCTGTATATACCTTTAGCCCTTCTGGCTGGAATACATACTTTTAATCCATCTGGATGAAATTACAGACATGCTTTTAATACACACCTTTAATCCCAAACAAAGATACCTAATTGAGGGTCAGAGAAAGTGACAAAGTGAGGAACCAGAGACAGATTTGACTGAATGAGTCAGAGATAGGATACAAGTAGTTCTCAGGAGAACAGACAACAAAGAGAAACTACTTAAGAGAAGTGCAGAGAGAGAGCAAGAGAGTTCCTTGAGACAGTGCAATAGATTTCAGGAGTACAATACAGTTTGGTGTAATTGAGGTGAGTAAAGTTGAGTTTGCACAGTTCAGTTCCTGTAGGTTAGAGGCAGTTTTTACAAACAATTCAGTGAGAAGTAGAGAAGAGCCATTTTGAATCAGTCATCATGGTGAGGAGATTTGAGTTACAATGGCTGAATTGAACCAGCCACCCAGAGTTCAGAAAGAATTTGAAAGAGTGAGTTTATTCAGCAGTAAGTCTTAGAGGCCTAGAAAACATTCTAGGCCTAGGTTAGATTATACAGAGACTGGAAGCTGAAGCCTTCAAGGTCCTGGCCTTTAGAACATTGGATTGTATGGACTCTAGAAGCTTCCAGGCCCAAGCCTAGAAATTGTTACATAGAAGCACTCTGGGCTCAGCCTTAGTCACGTATTAGTAAAGGTTGGATATGGCTCTCACTTCAACCCCTCATCTGAGGAAATAAAAACTACACTTCCAACAGGAATATTCCTGAGCCCTCATCACCTGCCAGTCTAGCTAAGTTGGTGCCCTCAATGTCCATTGAGAGACCCCTACACCCAAAATTTAAGACAGAGAGTTACATAGGATGCTTTCTGATACTCACCTCTGCTCTGCTACTCCCACCTTCCAATAGAGTTGTCTCTGTATATCGGTGAAGGATTGGTTCCAGCAACATTAGGGACTACCAAACCCCATGGGCACTCTCATTTTATGTAAAATGGTATGCAATTTCCATGAAATCTATATACAAATTTATATATATATATATATATATATATATATGACCACTCCAGGATGAATTATAATAACAAGTACCAAGTACATGTTCTATAAATAGCTGAGTTGTTTAGAAAATAACCACAAGAATAAAACTATGCACATGTTAGCTATGCATGCATTTCTGCCCCAAACATTTTCAACCTCAGGTTAGTTGAATCTACAAATGCAACAAGAGAAGATACAGAAGAAAAATTTCATAATAAAATGCTCTCTAATAACTTGTTTCTCAAATCTAGACATTTAAAAAATAACCATTTTTATAAGCCTAGGAGCCACTGCATTTTAACAATGTGTATATATATACCAAATTGCACAGATGACAGCATATTACCTCATCTAAAACGTTCTTTTAGTTTATGTGTACATGAAAATTTTAAAAAGTATGTAGAATAGGCTGGGAACATTTATTTATTTATTTATTTTAGAGTCATAATACAAATCCTTTTTTGCTTCTGGCTTTAGTCTTTACATAATTTTTCATTAAAATAGTATTTGGGCTGAGGACATCTGCAGCAGCCTGGAACATATTTTCTCCACTACTTGGTTTTAAGCTCCCTATACATCTTCAGATTCTCTCAGAAAATTCTGACATGTTTGAGTATCACTGAACAAACAATGACTATGCCTACATAAAGAGCAGAACCAGCCTGAGTAGAAAATATGTCAGTTTTATTGAGAGAATCCTCAACAGCTTAATGAAGCTACTTGGTCTGTCAATAATTATCTTCTCTGACTGAAGAACTTCTCAGACATAACACACTGCTTACTGTGAAGTGTTTTAAGCACAAAAAAGCCACGTAGTGAAATCCTCATGACTACATACCATCACCCAGATTTACTGAATTTTTTTTAAAATTTGGTCATACATACTTTTGCTCTTTTAACAAAACATTACAGATTCATTTGCCATACTGTGCTCAACTCTGCAGGCTTCTGCTTTCCTTTCTCCAAAAACAATTGATCTGTACTATTTACTAATATGTTTACACAACATTGCATCTGTATTCTCACATCACATTTATTTTTTGTCCTGCCGAAGTATATGAACAATATGATAGGCAGATTTGGGCCCAGGGGTCCCGCTCAAACTAAGGCACCAGCCAAGGACAATACAGGAGGTAAACTTTAAACCCCTTCCCAGATCTAGCCAATGGTCAGAATATTCTCCACAGTTGAGTGGAGAGTGTGATACGACTTTCTCACATACTCTGGTGCCTCACATTTGACCATGTCCCCTGGAGGGGGAGACCTGGTGGCACTCAGAGGAAGGACAGCAAGTAGCCAAGAAGAGACTTGATACCCTATGAGAATATATAGGGGGACGTAATCCCCCTCAGGAACAGTCATAGGGGAGGGGAATAATGGGAAAATGTGGGGGGGGGAGGAATGGGAGGATACAAGGGATGGGATAAACATTGAGATGTAACAAGAATAAATTAATTAAAAAAAAAAAAAGTTAGTTGATAATTGAAATCTGAGTTTTCTTCTCATTATTAAAAATTCTTTTTAAAAATGCTGGTCTGTTATTCGTCCTTTTTTCAGTATAAGTTGTTACATTACACAGTATATTATTTACCTTTGTTCTGTCTTTTCTACTTTCTGTAGATATTTTCCTGGAATGTACACTTTCAGAGCGGTTCTTGATAAAAGGATCATATGAGTATTTGAAATTATATGATTACTCCTATAAGACCTTGAGATTAGAAATGTTTTGTCATTCGTCAGTAGTGCTAACTCTTGCTTGGTAAATCATAGTATTTTTACTTTCTTAACTCCTCAATCACTTCTACTTCTCACTGGATACATACTTTTTTAACTTAGCTTTTTGAATTTCATAAATTAATACTGTATTTATATCTTTTGTATTCTTCTTGCCCCCTTCTAACTCCTCCCATGTTCCCCAGTCTCTCTCAGATTTATGACCTCATATTTTGTAATTATTGTACATACATACATACATACATACATACATACATACATACATTTGTATGTATACCAGCAAACTGCAGGGTACATTTAGTATGCTCCAATGTATGCCTGTTTATAGATGGTACTCAGCATTGAATAGCCTATCAGGATGCTCAATATTTCTAATGCTTTGTTTGTATTTTTTAAAGATCCTGTTTCAGTTCAAAACAAACATGTAGTCTTTGAAGAGTGGGTCTTCATAACATCTAATGGTTAGTGTAATTTGACCATTAATATGAGATAAGATGGTTGCACTAGAAAAGATCCATTGCATCATGCTAGGTTAGATGAAAACAATTGAAAATGTCCATCTTACCATTGTAAATGTTGACTTGGTATACTCAGTTTACTGAAACTAGCATACCATTCTCTCTCTTTAAACAACAAGTTTGGCAACACACTGTTAATAAACCAAAAAACCAGAGGCCATCTTTCTTCTGTAGTCCATTTCGTGTTTCCAGTGGAGAACAAAAAGTATAGAACTTTTGGACATCACCAGCAATTGTGATTTGCTGTATGTACTCCCCAGTAAACACATTACTGTTACTGGTTGGAATTTTACCTCGAGAGGCATTTGTACCATAGCATAGCAGATTGTGAAGGACCTAACCATGCATAGAACATAATCTTATTTCCTCAAAGCATTGATGAATGCATTAGATCATACTTGACCACTTTGGATATTAAAAATATGATTTCCCTGTGGTTTAAATAGCTCATGAGCAAAACCACCGCTCCTTCATTTGTCCATTCAGCTGCCTACGTAGCTGGGTATCTGTACCATGCGGCATCATATCAGAAAGCTCAAGGATGCTGCTTGCTGTGGATCTCACCTTATTTACTTTTTTTTATAAGTTGGTACATACTTAAAATCTAAAGAAGGGAAATTGAAAGAGCTAAATTTCCCTGGTGGAAATTAGGGCATTGCAAACAAAGATAAAATATGAAGATATATTAATATAATCTTTGCTAGTACCGAGGCATCCTGAATAATTTCCTTTGTTTCATGACATGCTGTTATTATTTAAATAGACGTTTTTCAAGTGATGAGTGGGTAGCATTCCAAAAATCATTTGTAAGTGAATTGCCCTGTATCTTGGAAGACATTTTCTGTACAAATAGCTTCCTGAAGGATCCTTATGTTCCCTGACTAATCCTGCAGTCATTTCTGTGCATCAGGTATGCAAATATACTGGAGCCGTTTCAGAATACAGTGAACTACTGCATGCATGCTGCATTATGGCTATGAGGCAAGTGTTTTCTAAATGCTAAATCTTTGTGAGGTAGGGCTTTGTTGGAGTTGAGCTGGGGTGCACCCAAAACCACTGAGAAACGTTTTACTCAAAACAGTTCTATTATCTCCATCACAGAAGGAGCTTCTCAGCACAGCTACGCTCCAGTTGTTCGGAAGCAAAGTACACTAGAATGTTATCCATGAGCAAGATGGGACTCCAGGTTGATGACAAAATGCTTGTGACACATTGCAGACAAAAAGCTAATAATTTATGCCCCCTGGGCTCATTTTTTGGTATCTAATTCTCCAGTTAACAGTTATATTACTCTTTCTTGCTTGGACTTAGTTTGTGGGAGAACTTGAGAACTGTATTTCATTAGAATAGCAACTTTATATTGGTTCCTTATTTCTTAAGTTTGAATATTTCAAGTCTTTCATCTACTTCATTGTTTTCTTTTTATTTTTCTCTCTCTCTGTGTCTCTGTCTCTGTGTCTCTGTCTCTGTGTCTCTGTCTCTCTCTCTGTGTCTCTGTGTCTGTCTCTGTGTTTCTGTCTGTCTCTGTCTCTGTCTATCTGTCTCTCTCTGCTCTCTCTGTCTCTCTTTGTCTCTGTCTCTGTCTCTTTGTCTCTCTCTCTCTTTGTCTCTCATTTTTTCACTGTGGGAGTAGGAACTTCCAAACTAAAATTAACTCTGACTTGCCAGAGGCAGCTTTGTTTCTGTAAGTAATTATTTGCAATAATTGCCACACACTTTTCTGCAGGCAGAAGGCTCCTGGGGTCACATGGTAACACCATGCCCAGCATCACTGGGGCTCCTGCTGGCTTCTGTCAGATTGATGTATACTGACCCCTGCTGAAAACACACATGGGGTTTCTCCCAGGCCACCTGCAGAGGAGGAGAAGCTTTTTTATCTTTTACTTAAATTTCTAAACCTTTAATTTTCTTTCAGGCTTTAGAGGACTAAGAGAAAGAACATCTAGAATGTGGATTGAAGTATTTAGCGCCACTCACTGTAATGCTATTTTTACTGCATTTCATTGCAAGGGGGGAATTAAAAAAACAACAGTAAGTTGAAATCTGGTCTCAAAACCCTCTAAGCCATTTCTCTCTTTTCTTAAATAGCTTGACAAGAGTTTGCTAATTCTGTTTGCTCTCTACTTTAGCTGAAATCTTACTAATTTTTTTTTAATAATGAATTTTTCAGGTTTGTCTTACTATTATTGCAAAGCATCAGACACAGTCTACTTTAAGGGTGTGGTCCAAGTGGATTAAAAACCTCAACATCCAAGTGGATTAACGTCCTCAACATAAAACCAGAGACACTAAGTCACTTAGAGGAAAAAGGAGGAAGAGCCTGGAACATATTGGCACAGGAGACAACTTCCGGAACAGAACACCAACGGCCCAGGCCTTAATGTCAACCATTAATAAATGCGACCTCATGAGGCTGAGAAGCTTCTGTAAGGCAGGAGACACTGTCAAGAGAACAAAGCGACAGCCTACAGACTGGGAAAAAATCTTCACCAACCCTACATCTGACAAAGGTCTAATATCCAAAATATATAAAGAACTCAAGAAATTAAACACCACCAAACCGAATAACCCAATTGAGAAATAGGGCTTGGAGAGATGGCTCAGTGGTTAAGAGAGCCTCCTGCTCTTCCAGAGGTCCTGAGTTCAATTCCCAGCAACCACATGGTGGCACACAACCATCTGTAATGTAATCTGATACCCTCTTCTGCAGATAAAGCACTCATATGCAATAAATACAATAAATAAATCTTTAAAAAATAAAAAGAGAAATAGGGCTTGGAACTAAACAGAGAATTCTCAACAGAGGAGTATCAAATGGCTGAGAAACACTTAAAGAAATGCTCAACCTCCTTAATCATCAGGGAAATGCAAATCAAAACAACTCTGAGATTCCATCTTACACCCATCAGAATGGCTAAAATCAAACATTCACGTGACAACACATGCTGGCGAGGATGTGGGGAGAGAGGAACACTCCTTCATTGCTGGTGGGAATGCAAACTAGTACAGCCACTTTGGAAATCTATCTGGTGCTACCTTAGAAAACTGGGAATAGGGCTTCCTCAAGACCCAGCTATTCCACTCCTTGGAATATACCCAGAAGATGCTCCAGCACACAGCAAGAAAATTTGCTCAACCATGTTCATAGCAGTCTTATTCATAATAGCCGGAACATGGAAACAGCCTAAGTGTCCCTCAGTAGAAGAGTGGATAAAGAAACTGTGGTACATATACACTATGGAATACTACTCAGCTATTAAAAACAAGGAATTCCCGAAATTTGTGGATAAATAGATTGAGCTAGAAATGATCATAATGAGTGAGTTAACCCAGAAGCAGAAAGAATCAAATGGTATATACTCACTTATATCTGCATACTAGCCCAAGGGGCATGTCCCACGAAAGCCTTCACTTACCAGGAAACTGGGACAGAGGGGAGGGCATCCTATTGGGACTCTAAATGAGAGACGCATGGGAGAATAGCAAAATAAAAGGATACAGAGGGTCCTAGAAACCTACAAGTAGAACAATATGATAGGCAGATTTGGGCCCAGGGGTCTCGCTCAAACTAAGGCACCAGCCAAGGACAATACAGGAGGTAAACTTTAAACCCCTTCCCAGATCTAGCCAATGATCAGAATATTCTCCACAGTTGAGTGGAGAGTGTGATATGACTTTCTCACATACTCTGGTGCCTCACATTTGACCATGCCCCCTGGAGGGGGAGACCTGGTGGCACTCAGAGGAAGGACAGCAGTTTGCCAAGAAGAGACTTGATACCCTATGAGAATATACAGGGGGAGGTAATCCCCCTCAGTCACAGTCATAGGGGAGGGGAACAATGGGAAAATGGGGGGGGGAGGAATGGGAGGATACAAGGGATGGGATAAACATTGAGATGTAACAAGAATAAATTAATAAAAAGAAAAAAAAAGGGTGTGGAACCTGCATTGGCTTGGACTACAACTGCATTTCATCATAGTGAGTAGCAGTAGTTGGCATGCTGAGCACCCAGTGGCTTAAGGACTATTCATTAGACTCATCTCTCATAGGTTCACTGCCAACCAATGGAGCTACAATGCAAACTAACTTCTCAGCCATAATGGGCCCTTAATGTACACTCAAATCATACCTACAGGATAGCACTTATTTCACATCAACCTTTATGTAAACTTTGGCTTTTAGTTGGGAAGGTTCAGACAAAGTCCGTTTAGTCTCAGTAGACCACACCTGTGCCTCTCACTCACCTCATTTGTCAGAACTTGGTTTATTTATTTATTTTTTTCTTCAAAGGAGAGTCATCAGCAGTGACTTTCAGGTCTCAGAAATTCAGGTTTGTTGTTTTCTTTTATTCAAGGAAATAAATTGTTTTGTGTGTGGAATATTTCTCTCTCTCTCTCTCTCTCTCTCTCTCTCTCTCTCTCTCTCTCTCTCTCTCTGTCCTTTCTTTCATTCTTCTTTCTATAAGACCAGGCACATTCTCAAGTCTAAGCTCAATGAGGCAACCCAACAGGAGGAAAAGGGTGCAAATGAAGGTGGAATAGTCAGATATAGCTCTGCTCTGACGGTTAGGGGTCTCACAAGAATAGCAAGCTACACAACCGTAGCATGTATGCAGAGGACCTAGGTCAGACACATACAAGCTCCATGATCTCTGTGAGCCCACTTGAGTCCTGGTTAGTTGTTTCTGTGGAGTATGTTCTTGTCATGTACTCAATCCCCTGGCTCCTCCATTCTTCCTTTTTCTTCTCCTCAGGACTCCCGGAGCTCTGTCTAATACTTGGCTGTGGGACTCTGCATCTGCTTCCATCAGTTGCTGGGTGAAGTCTCCGTGTTCTCTCTGATGACAATTATGCTAGGCTCTGGCAAAAGAGACACTTTTGCAACATCACACTAACACTGTAAGCAATAACAACAACAATTAATATATGGGACCTCATGAAAGCTTCTGTAAGGCAAAGGACTCTGTCAATAACCCCAAATGGCACCCTCCATCAACGCCACATCTGACAGAGGGCTAATATCCAACATATATAAAGAACTGAAGAAATTAGACATTAGCAAACTAAATAATCTAATTTTAAAATAGGATACAGATTTAAACAGAATTCTCACCAGATGAATCTAAAATGGCTAAGAAGCACTTAAAGAAATGTTCAACATCCTTAGCCATGAGGGAAATGCAAATCAAAACAACTTTGAGATTCCATTTTATACCCCTCAGAATGGCTAAGATCAAAGCTGCATCTTTATCAGACTATTTTCATTTAAAGATCATGAAACCAACACAGATGATACATGCCAAAGATCCTGAAGGGTGATAGGGCTTTCTCATATGCTGTGGCATACAACTGAAATCAATTAAAACCCTACTGGGCTACAGTTTGGTATAAGAAGTTTAACTCTGGTGATCTTGGATTGCTTTTCTCCTTATTCCCTCTTTGTAGACCTTTCCCTCTGCAGTTATGTGAATGACATAAACATCTGTGTGGGTGAATTTTAACCTGGAAACATCTTTGTACATGAATTTCTGTGTTTTAATGATATAAATCCTTTAGCTCAGTGGATAACATTCTTTTAAGATTTATTTATTTATTACATATACAGTGCTCTGGCTGCATGTACACCTAACCTGCAGTTCAGAAGAGGGCATTAGATGTCATTATAGATGATTATGAGCCACCATGTGGTTGCTGTGAATTGAACTCAGGATCTCTGGAAGAACAGCCAGTGCTCTAAACCTCTTAGCCATCTCTCCAGCCCAGTGGATAACATTTTAAGACATCATGTTACCTGCTCTTAGGACTGTAGTTTTCATTTGATTTTTGTAATTACGAACTAAAAAATTATGTAATGGCATTGTGATGGCACCTATAATAACTTTAGTAGAGACTTTGGATACATTTTTTTTTTAGCACATACAACAAAGAACATAGAGTACGTGCTGTGTACTTTGTCTAGATTACAGACAATGTTTAGAGAAGAAATAGTTGTGATTTCTAAGCATGCTCCCATGCTACCTTTCTAAGGCCACCCAGAAGTTGCCCTTTGCAGACTGAGTGATGCAAAGCAATGTGGCATAAACCGATTTCAGGCATCCTTTGGTTTTATAATACTTGATAATCATTTGCTCCGTGGTCAGTCATGGACTTGGAGCTGTGCTCTTTAGAAGATGGGCTAATTACCCTTGTAGGAATATATGATTCAATGATATTTTGATTGTATTTGTTACAATTAATAAACTTTTACTTAAACTTGTTATCGAGAGGTATGTGAACCTAAGACTGTTTAGTGTCACTTGTTTGTCATTTGGGAAGGGTTAGCTTTATCGGTGATCACTCCTGGCATTTAGTAAGAAAATTATCCCTATCGATCATATTTGTTTCTAGTAAAATTGCTTTTTAACAGTCAGCCTACTTTAATGGGGGGGGGGGCTTAAAAGACTTATGTGTGTGCACATGTGCATGCACCTGTGTGCCTGAACCTGTGCACAGGTGATATGCATAACATCTTGACGGACTGGCTCATTGTAAATCTGGTTCATTCTCCTTCCATACTCTTGTTCATTTGTGTCTTCTTCAAAGGTTTTTGTTTCTGAGTTTTTGTTATCTTATTTAAATGAAATTGAGAAATTACTCCTTCCTGTAATTTAGAGGCTTTGAAAACTAAGAATTCAAAATAGCAAATGTGCCTGCTGCATTAATTATGGTGTCCTGAGTGTCTGAAACAGGAAGCTGTGTGTAGTGGGCCACTGAGGAGGTATAAATGAATGAGTAAATGCTCGCTGAACAGTTGAAACTCAATAGCTGGAGATTTTTTTTTCCGGAGTCCTAAGATCACATGAGTTGCTAGTCATTGAATCATCTTAACTATACATGCAGGTGTGCACTTGTGAGCTCCAGTTGAAAGGGATGTGTGTTGATTTTCTGGCTCTAGACCACTGATTCTCAACATATGGGTCACAACCCCTTGTGGGGTCAAATGACCCTTTTACAGGGGTTTCCGAAGGTCATCATAAAACACTGATATTTACATTACAGTTCATAACAGTAGCAAAATCACAGGTCTAAAATAGCTACAAAAATAATTCTGTGCTTACAGGTCATCACAACATGAGAAACTACATTAAAAGGTCGGGTTGGACAGCACTGCTCTAGAACCGTCACGTCACACCATGATCTCTCTCTCTTTCTCCTTGGTGCTGTAGTCACAGATTTTTGCAGCCAGCTCCTAGTGTTCTGCACTGATGTGGAAGAGACAATGAACTAACTTTTATCAGAATGTAAGGTCTGAATTTTAACCTCAGTTTTGAGGTACTCCATCAGAAATGGAGGGTTTATTTAAAGGCTCATTCTGGAATGGCATCTGCTGAGATTTTATTCTAACATTATCAAGTGATAATATGAGCATCCCCATATTCATTCATGATCTCATGAGCATTCCTTCCTCAAAGGTCATAATAACTGAAAATGGACACTAAAGGCACTGTAATGTGAAAAATGTTGCTGTTCTCTCTCCATCTCTATCTCATGATTTCTCTTTGTGTCTGTTTCTGTAACTATCCGAGCCAATGAAGAGAGGAAATACCTGAAGACAATGGCTTTCTGTGTGACTTAGGACAGTGACGTAGCCTCCTCCAGCAGTTACAGTGCGCTTTGCCAACCCACCTCTGTGCCTTTTCTTCTGTTCAGTTTGCAGTAACCTTTGGAAGTTATCCATATTGAAAGACCCAGTGCTTGGCAAGAAAGGTCTGAGTCTACCCTGGTCTTTCAGAACCTTGTTGTGACTTAAAATAAAAGATTTGCTTAGCCACCAGCAGAGCAGGGAGGAAAGGAGAGTGGTAGAAAAGGTTGATAAAAAATATCCTTTTTGTTTTGGGATCTTGCTTGTTAGAAGCTGGGAAATGCAAAATTTAAATTTGAAGGGAAAAGTAAACCTATGATAATATATCCAAAAGGAATAAGCATTTTTAAGGACATAGAATACTTACAGGATTAGTCAGACTGACATATTAAAATTGAAACCTGGATCTTATTTGTGCTTCTTTCTGAAGATGGAATGATGACTTTGAATTGTCCCTAGGATAAACTCAGGTTGTACATTTTTTTTTTTTTTTTTGCCAAAGAAGAAAGCAACTCTCAGATCTTGATCGTTTCTTGTCAGTCCTACTTACTGGGCAAAGTTGTTTTTACCAGTATGCTTATGAAACAGAACACTGGTTAATAATAGAAATATTTTGGGAAACACTATATGCATTGACTTCCACTGGTTAAAACTTTGGGATTAAAAGGAGAGCAACTCTATAGGCAGGACCAATATGCTGAGCTCTTTGTTCAGGGAAAGGCACATGATAAAACAGGGTATTTTAAATCAATTATCAAGGTGCTTATAATCAGAATGGAGCTTTTAATATCTCTGAAGTCAGAGAAGAGTGGTTATGTAGTCTGGCTGCTTTATGAAATCTCTGTTGAGAATGCCTCACAGTGGACACAGAAAAGCTGGCTAAGAGATAGGCATTTCCTGGGTTCCTTTTCGCTCCATTCCACATCAATAGTCTGAAGAAATTAGTACTTGTGAGGTAAGCTAAACTGATGATATTACTTAATTTGCATATTTTCTTGCATATTTTCTATTGTTGCTTTTTTATATTAAGATTTTATTTATTTATTATTTATACAGTACTCTGTCCCCATGTATGCTTGCATGCCAGAAGAGGGCACCAGATCTCATAAAAGATGGTTTTGACCCACCATGTGGTTTCTGGGAATTGAACTCAGGACTTTTGGAAGATCAGCCAGTGCTCTTAACATCTCTCTAGCCCTCTATTGTTGCTTTTACAATTAAAGATTTGGGAGCCAGTATTTATAAACATCATTTCTGTTATCTTCCAGGTAGGTGAATCTTGGACAAATTATTTAATTTCTGGGGTGGCAGATTAATAGTCTTCTGTTTTGTTTTGATGTCCAGAACATGTGCACATGTTACTGTGAATGGCAAAAAGGCTTTTCTGTTAGAGCTTAGAGAATTATCTTGGACTGTAGAGTGGACCAAATACAATGTGATATCTAAGGAGATGTAGTTAGGAATAAGAAAGGAAGGAAGAAATGATGGTGGGGAGAGGCCACTTCAGAAATCAAGGGATGGAGAGACACAGAAAGTGAGGTAGTGAGGGAGGAAGGAACCACCAAGGCTGCTGACCTAGACAATCTGAAATGAGCCTGAGCTAAGGAGCATAGGGAGCCTTGAAACTTAAAAATGAGAAACAAGCAAACCCTTACTCAGAACTGGCAGAACACACTTCCAGGGACTTGATTTGTGCCCAAGTGAATACAGGCTTCTGACATTCACAAATAAGAACTTAATTAATCCACACTGTTCTATGTTTGGCCTTTACCACTGTGTTTACATATTACAGCAGATTTAGGAAGCTGATCCAGTCTTGGTAGATTTTGGTTTGCTAAAAATTTGGAAGAGTTATGAGTCTTATTTCCCAAGATTTTGACCAGATCAAATGAAATACATGGTAAATAGAATGGTAGACATTAAAGACCTGCCATTGATGAAAGTGATGGGTGAACATAACCTCAATGATTGCTAAAAAAAAAAAAAAAAAAAACAAAACAGGCTATTATCAACTTATTTTATTTTAGATATCTGTTTTAGATATTGTACTTTCATTTAACTTCCCCATTTTTGATGTTTTCAGGAAAAAATAGTCATAATCTTGATCTTATTTTAGCCAACCAATTACTCAAATCAACAAGCACATTTTTGACCACTACCAACAACTCAGTACTACATGTGCCAAAATTTACTTTTCAGTAACACTTAGAGTTTCTGTAATTTATATTTTCAAGGTTGGATAAAGTTATTCCCCCAAAAGCTCTCTATAGACAGCCTAATGTGCCCATGTGCTATTCAGCATCCAGCATGTTTTCAAAATGAAACACATGATTAAAAGTAGAAATGTTTCATCTTACATGGAGCTAATGTTTTACTGTAATAGGGACAGCTTGATCTGGTGACAATAAGGCAGAATTCAATTAAAGATTAAGTGATCATGTGCGAAAGTTGCATGTTGATATAGTTGGAAAAGTCTTTTGAGGGTTAGTATGAGAACCCAATGCAGTAGAATCTTCCTAACATATATACATACAGGAAGGTGATTTAAATGAAACCACTAAATGTTTAGGGAGACAGACCCTCCATCTAACCATCACTTGTCATCAAATAAAAATTCCAGTACTGGAGCAGATTCCATCTACTTGAGTGGTTGGCCAAAGGTGTTCCATGGGAATCTCCCAGAACCCAGGCTGTTGTCATGACTACAGTTTGTTCTCCACAAACTGACAGCAAGACCCCATCGCTGAAGATAATACCTACACAAAGCATTGGAGATGAAGATGTCAAGCTTGTGCTTATAGAGATGTTTCAATGCTATGATCTGGCGTCTTTGGTACAGAAAGGTACTTTGTGCATTATCAAAAGAGAAACATAAATCTAGACACAAACTCTTTGATATATAATGGTATTCTGTCTGCAAGCTATGCCACTTCAATTGTGGCACAAAGCTTGCTGGAGTAAACAATCCAATATCTGATTTGATTAAAAAATTAAGTATTGAGTTATAATTTAAAAGACTTAAAAGAATGGATGAAAAATGTGACCAGAATATGGAGTACTCTAAGAGAGTTGTTACTGAATTGCTATGCAGCACACTTAGAAACAGAAAGGACCTTGGTTTACATGGAAGGGTATAAGCCAAGAAGGATCAGGATTTTCAAAGAGAGATTTTGCTATGATGCAGATGTGTATGGAGTGGGATCAAACTGTAGAGTGGAATTTGTATGGGAAAGATCAGGTAATATCATATAAGTTTTTGTGGAAATAGATTACCTGATATGAAAAGGGATTTATAGAAAGTGATCGGCTAACTTGGTGAAAATGTTAAGTCTGAGTTCAAATGTAAAAGCTTCGTTGGATTGCAGCCTTGGTCAATCCATCCTATTCCTGAATCTTCTTGGAAGTGTGTGTGTGTGTATGTGTGTGTGTGTATGTGTGTGTGTGTGTGTGTGTGTGTGTGTGTGTGTGTGTGTGTGTGTGTGATAGCAAGCTGTGACTAATGCATGTGCTTTCTATGGTAAGGTATAGAAGCTTGTGACAGGCAGTTCTCTCCATCTTATTAGCCAGATGGTCTAGTCAAGTCTGTGAGATTCAAGTTAACTGAGAACACATCTAAAAATGTAAAGGTGGGATGCAATAAAGGAAAGATTCTTGACATCAATCTCTGGCCTCCACATGCATGTATGAGTACATATACAGACACCCACACTAACCAAGTACACACACACACACACACACACACACACACACACACACACACACACACACACACACACGGAGAGAGGGGGTGAGGGGGAGTATGACAACACATTCTTTAGTAAGAATAGTAAGAATACATTTATTTTCATTTTGGGCTCACAATGAAAAGGAATGGCATATGCTATTACTCTTTCAAGCTGAATCTCAGCTTTGGGTACCAGCTTTAATAGACAGTCATTCTTGCCAAATAACACGGGCACAGTGATATTGAATGCTATTAATGGGACAAAGTTTCAATTTTAGTTTTTTTTTTTTAAGAAAAGAAAGGGCCATCATGTAGAGCAAAGCAGGACTATTTTATATTGGCCAGGCTAGAGGAAGGAACCACAATCAGCAATTCATCATTATTACAGCTTCTGCCCCATTCCATTAGTCTAAAAGGGGCAGTACATCAGTGAAGTAACAGGGCTGGATGCATTAGTATCAGCCTCTTTGACAACACCTCTTCTGCCTTTTGAGTAGAAGCAAAGAACAGAAGCAAATAAAATGCTTAAAAAAAAATAGCAGAGATGATGATTCAGAGCTGAGTGGGGCTCTTTCAAAAGGAGCTCATGTCCATGTTTGGACTATGGTGGCCCTCCATAAGCACAGACACAGAAAGACGAGGGCAGTGGAAATAGATCAATTCAGGAATCGTGGGTGGAAAAGAAAAGACATGAGCTTTTAGATGAGCAGAGCCTTCGATCTGCACTTCCCAGATGTGCCACCAACGTGTCTTTGACCGAGGAGGACCAGCACTCTGAGATCACATTATTACAAGGCACTTCCCAGATTCCTCTGTGGGCTCCTCTGTGTATGCACTACTGTGCATGAGAACATGTACCACTGCTCTGTCCTTTACTGAGTCAGCGCATTTAATATAAAAAAGATGACATAGAATGGATGTTACTTCTAGTGATACATTGTAAGGTTAAACACACAGTAATCATTATCTAGGTGTTGATCATTCTGCCACTATCAAAGATTCTGCTGTCTCCATATACTCTAATCCTATCACTATTCACTTCCTTCTCCCAAAACAACCTTATCATGAATTTATTGATAAAAAATTTGTTGTTTTTCTATGCCATATATATTATATATATGTATATATATGTTGCATAAACACAACAATTTAATGTTTATACTTCTTAGTATTCAACAAATGGGATGATTTGATATGTATTCTTCTTTGCCCCTCCTTTCTCCTCCTTCCCTTTGAATGTGATATGTATGAAATTTATCCATGCCATTGTTTGTGGTTCCTGGAATTGTTTCTGAAGTCATTCTATTAGATATTGCATTACACAAATTCATTATAGAATGGATGTAAAAAAAAATGGGTATGATTTCAGATATAATTTTTTAACAGAATCCTGGTTAAAATGAACATTCATCAGCTGCTAAAATAATTGTATTAGCTTTTAGTGCTGTCTCACTAATGCCCACAAATATGCCAGCTAAAAACAGCATCGTTTTATTATCTAGTTGTTCTAGAAGTAATGGGTAAGCCCAGCTAGTTTATCTGCTTTTGCTCTCACAAGGCCAGAATGCTCTGTTAGCTGAGACAGTTTCTGATGTAGAGGTCAGGAGAATTCATTCCTAAGCTCAATTCATATTCTCAGTATAATTTTACACCTTGCAATTGTACAACTCAAGTTCTATATTCTTGCTGATGCTGACAGAGGTTCACTTTCAGCAACGGAATGTCATTTTTATGGGGCTATAAAGATGATTGAGTCTATATAGTGTCGGCAATATGGCAGATTAAACATCCTTGCAAAATTAGGAATGATAATATACATCTGCAATACAACCACTGAGAAGGTTGAGACAAGAGGATCCCTAGAACTTGCTGGCCACAGTCTTGTGAACCAATGAGATTCAAGTTCAGTGCCAGATCCTATCTCACAAATTAAGGGTCAGAGTGATAGAGGAAGGTATTCAATGTTGAGTGTGTTGACTCCTGCCTCCCATATGCATGTGTACACAGGTTGACACTCATATCACAGACATAAACAGACCTATACAGACCTAGGTCTTCCATATGGCTTGTACGTCTTCAAAGTTAGACATAACAACTTAAGTCTCAGATTTTCACATTAGCTTTTGTTTAATTTTGCTAGCATGGGGGAGAAAAATTGCCTAGATTAGATTCAAACTCTTTTTTTTTTTTTTGCTGTTTTTTTAAATTAATTTATTCTTATTACATCTCAATGGTTATCCCATCCCTTGTATCCTGCCATTCTTCTCTCCCTCCCATTTTCCCCTACTTCCCTCCCCTATGACTATGACTGAGGGAGACTTCTTCCATATAGTTTTCACTTACCAGGAAACTGAGACAGAGGCGAGGACATCCTATTGGGACTCTAGATGAGAGAAGCATGGGAGAATAGCAAAGTAGAAGGATCCAGAGGGTCCTAGAAACCTACAAGTAGAACATTATGATAGGCAGATTTGGGCCCAGGGCTCCTGCTCAAACTATGGCACCAGCCAAGGACAATACAGGTGGTAAACTTCAAACCCCTGCCCAGAAGGGACAGGACATTCTCCACAGTTGAGTGGAGAGTGGGGTCTGATTTCCACACTTACTCTGGTGCCTCATATTTGACCATGTCCCCTGGAAGGGGAAACCTGGTGGCACTTAGATTCAGACTCTTAGGCCAGCCTACTACAACAACAAATTTAGAAACCCATGTGAATTCAAGGGAGACATGATTAACCCATTATTCAAAACACCAAGGAAACCTTAAGACAAAACCAAGCTTTGCCTTCACCCCTCACCTGTGATCTACCCTTCTCTTTCTCCCCACTTGCCATTATAAACCTTATTACTTGTTGGCCTTAAGGCCTGGACTGTTGGTGTTCTGTTCAGGAAGTTGTCTCCTGTACCAATGTCTTCCACGCTCTTCTACACTTTTTCTTCTAACTGATTTACTGTCTCTGATTTTATGTTGAGGTCTTTAATCTACTTGGACTTGAGTTTTGTGCGTGGTGACAAATATGGGTCTAATTGCATTTTTCTGCATGTAGACATCCAGTTAGACCAGCATCATTTGTTGAAGATGTTATCCTTTTATCATTGAATAGATTTGGCTTATTGTCAAAAATCAAGTGACCATATGTATGTAGATTCATTTCTGGGTCTTCGATTCAATTCCATTGATCAACCAGCCTATTGCTCTGCCAGTACCATGTGTTTTAATTACTGTTGCTCTATAGTACAGCTTGAGGTCAGAGATGGAGATTCCTCCAGAGGAGCTTTTATTGTATAGGATTGTTTTAGCTATTCTGTTTTTTTCCATATGAGGCTGAGAATTGATCCTTCAATGTCTTTAAAATATTGTGTAGGTATGTTGATAGGGATTGCATCAAATCTGTAAATTGCTTTTGGTAAGATGGCCATTTTAACTGTTAATTCTCCCGATCCATAAACAAAGGAGAGCCTTCCAGCTTCTGTTGTCATCTTCAATCTTTCTTCAGAGATTTGAGGTTTTTTTCAAATAAGTCCTTCACTTGCTAAGTTAGAATTATTCCTAGATATTTTATATTGTTTGTGGATATTGTGAAGGGTGCAGTTTTCCTAATTTCTTATTCTGCATTATTGTCATTTGTGTAAAAGAAGGCTACTGACTTTTTTGAGTTAATTTTGTATCCAGCCAATTTGCTGAAGGTATTTATCAGCTGTAGGAGTTCTCTGGTGGAATTTTGGGGATCATTTATGTGCACTATCATATTATCTGTAAGCAGGGATAATTTGACTTCCTCCTTTCCCATTTGGATCTCCTTGAATGGGACCTCATAGGCTGAAGCTTCTGTAAGACAGGAGACACTGTCAACAGAACAAAGCAACAGCCTTGGTGAAAAAATCTTCACCAACCCTACATCTGACAAAGATCTAATATCCAAAATATATAAAGAACTCAAGAAACTAAACACCACCAAACCAAACAACCCAATTGAGAAATGGGGCTCAGAACTAAACAGAGAATTCTCAACAGAGGAATATCAAATGGCTGAGAAACACTTAAAGAAATGCTCAGTGTCTTTAGTCATCAGAGAAATGCAAATCAAAACCACTCTGAGATTCCATCTCATACCCTGCAGAATGGCTAAGACCAAAAACTCAAAGTTAGGATATGGAGAAAGAGGAACACTCCTTCATTGCTGGTGGGAATGCAGAGCAGACACTTTGGAAGTCTGTCTGGCACTATCTCAGAAAACTGAGAATAGGTCTTCCTCAAGAGCCAGCTATTCCACTTCTTGGAATATACCCAGAGAATGCTCCAGCACACAACAAGGACATATGCTCAATCATGTTCATAGCAGCCATATTCATAATAGCCAGAACCTGGAGACAGCCTAAATGTCCCTCAGTTGAAGAATGGATAAAGAAACTGTGGTATATTTACACTATGGAATACTATCAGCTATTAAAAATAAGGAATTCCCAAAATTTGTAGACAAATGAATTTAACTAGAAATGATCATAATGAGTGAGTTAACCTAGAAGAAGAAAGACTCAAATGGTGTATACTCACTTACAACTAGACACTACCCCAAGGGACAAGTCCCATGAAAGTATTCACTCACCAGGAAAGTGAGTCAGAGGGGAGGACATCCTATTGGGACTCTAGGTGAGAGATGTATGGGAGAATGGGGAAATAGAAGGATCCAGAGTGTCCTAGAAACCTACAAGAAGAACATTATGAAGGGCAGATCTGGGCCCAGGGGTTCTGCACAAACTATGGCACCAACCAAGGACAATATGTGCAGTAAACATTGAACCCCTACCATATCTAGCCAAGGGACAGGACATTCTCTACAGATGAGGGAAAAGTGGGGAAAGACTTTCACATGAACTCTGGTGCCCCGTATTTCACCACATCCCTTGATGGGGAGGCCCGGTGGCACTCAGGGGAGGGATAGCAGGCTACCAAGAAGAGACTTCATACCCTATGATCATATACAGGGGGAGGAGTTCCCCCTCAGTCACATAGGGGAGGGGAATAGGGTGAAAGTAGGAGGGAGGGAGGAATGAGAGGATAGAAGGGATGGGATAACAATTGAGATGTATTATAAATGAATTAATAAATAAATAAATTAAAAACAAAACAAAACAAAAAGCAAGGAATTCCTGAAATTTGTGGACAGATGGATGGGACTACAAACAATCTTACTGAGTAAGTTAACTCAAAAGCAGAAAGACTCACATGGTATATACTCACTTATAATTGGGCACTATCCCAAGCGGCATGTCCCCTGAAAGTCTTCACTTATCAGGAGATTGGGATAGATGGATGGACCTCTTATTGGGACTCTAGGTGAGAGGAGTATGGGAGAATAGGGGAATAGAAGGACCCAGAGGGTCCTAGAAACCTGTAAGGAGAACATCGTGACAGGTGCATGGAGGCCCAGGGGAGTCTGCTCAAACTATTGCACTAAACAAGAACAATACAAGTAGTAAACATCGAATCCCTACTCTGATCTACCCAAATGGACAGGATATTCTCCATAGTTATATGTAGAGCAGTGTCTGACTCTGATATGAACTCTGGTGCCCCATATTTGACTACCTCCCCTTGGTAGTGAGGCCTGATGGTACTCAAAGAAAGAATAAGCAGGCTACCAGAGAGGGGAGGGGAATACATTGAAAGCGATAAGGAGGAAAGGAGGAACTGGAAGATACAAGTGATGGGATAACAATTGAGTTGTAATCTGAATAAATTAATTAAATAAAAAATATACCTTATAACTTATTCCCATAGTACTTATGATAAAGTACTATGGAATACTTATGCTTTTCTTTTTCTTAAAATCTTATTTTATGGGTATAACATTATACAAATTGAGTAACTAGAGTAAGTTGGTGCAACTTGTAAAATTAGTTAAGTGGCTTATTCAGATTGAACCAGAATACTACTTTTAGAGATCCTTTCATTTAAGTATAATGCCACATACTGAATCTTGGTGAAATAAAATGCAACCATGATACTTCCAGCTTCAAACTCTATGATGCATCTAAGACTGAGATTCTCCTTCTGGACTGCCTTTTTCTCTATTTTCTTATGAGAAATTTGGCAGTACTTGGAGACTTTTTCTTTTCTTTTTTCAATTGCCTTCTGCCTCTGACATTAGTCAGTTAGGCTACAGTTGCCACTAAGGTGTCTAATTATCTTCCTTCCACAGTAAAGAATTTCCTCTTTCAAATCCATTGGAGCTGGAGGTTGAGGAACCTAACTATCAGGTTTAAGTCTCTCACATGACAGACAAGGTATCTCCCTTGACCCTTCATGACTTTTAGTCCCTTTCAGGGTTTCATGGTCATGAGGTTCAGGAACAATGGTATTTCTAGACACTAACCCTGCAGTACTTATAGAAACCCCACTGCAATGCATAGCAGTCCTCTGAATCCTGCCTCAGGTCACAATAATTCATAAGGCCTCCCCTTAAATGATGATCACTCCAAATGCCTTCTGTGTTTTTGATGGTTGATACTTAAGGCTCTAAAGATCCATTAATTCTTTCTTCCTTTCTTCCTTTTTCGCCTGAATTCCCAAGAGGCTAGAATTGTACCAGACTGACATCAATAGGAGAGCTGTTTAGCAGTGTAATTCCTGGTACATGTTCATCATATGACAGTAAAGGTGTTGGGTCTGGGTTAGAGCCAGAGCCAATGCTTCAATTTGTACTGACTGAAAGCTAGGTACTGGATGCTTTCTTTTTTGACCATATCTTGATATTGCATAACTCTAAACAATTATTCAGCTTTCCAGGATGCTGGAAGTTTTGTTTTGGGCAATCCTTTAGTAGCCAGATCATTTCTCTACACATCTATAAATGTTTTAAAGTTTACACTGATAATTTCATTCTTATTCCATTACCATGCTTTATTTTGGGTGACTTTTTGCTCCAAGTAGAGCTATAGACAATGATTTTGGGTGGTCTGTAGATAAGGGTTTCACATTTGACATACATTTGAATCACTGTAGACTCTTGAACTCCTACTCTAAGAGACATTAATGCATAGGGTCTGTAAACTGGTGTTTCTTATTAAGATTTATTTACTTATGTATACAGTATTATGTATTCAGTCTGCTTGTGTGCCTGCAGGCTAGAAGAGGGCACCAGGTCAATTATAGACAGTTGTGAGCCACCATATGGTTGCTGGGAATTGAACTCAGAACCTTTGGAAGAATAGCCAGTGCTCTTAACCTCTGAGCAATCTCTCCAGCCCTAAACTGGTATCTCTATCAAGTTCTCTGATGCTTTTCCTAGGACTGCAGCACAAGACCTAATTAATGATACTCTTACAAAGCACAACTTTGCCTCCTTGTAACACTTGTGTATGAAATAAAACTGCATCTTGCTTCTGATAAATCAAGTTAAATACAGTTATATGCAGTTTTCTTCCCAGAGACTCTTGAAAGTATCATTAGAATTCTGAGTGCATTTCTTTTTTTTTTTTTTTAACTTTTTTTTTTATTAATTTACTCTTGTTACATCTCAATGGTTATCCCATCCTTTGTATCCTCCCATTCTTCCCTCCCTCCTATTTCCCCCTTATTCCCCTCCCCTATGACTGTTCCTGAGGGGGATTACCTCCCCCGTATATGCTCATAAGGTATCAAGTTTCTTCTTGGTAACCTGCTGTCATTGAACGTTCAGTTGTTGGTTGATAACTGATGCTTTCATAGTCTTCATTTGGCAGGTTCTACCACTGATGGTCAGAGCAGAAATTATATGATCTTCTCAATAGATAAAGAAAGAGTCTCTGACAAAGTTGAATGTCTCTTCATGATTAAAAACACCAAGGAAACTAAAAACAGAAGGGCTATATTTTAAAATAATGAAGACCACATATAACAAAACTGTAGCCAAAATATACAAAATGGGGCAAAACTGAAAACATTTTAATAAAATAAAAAATGATACAATGGTTTCCAGTTTCTTTAATTTACTCGTTATGTACTACAATGATTCCTGGCAAATGTGAGACACTTAGCTTAAAGTGTTAGCTAAAGCACTGACACAGAGAAGTAAATCCAAAGATATCCATGGAAAAGAGAGAAGGCAAAATATCCTTACTGCAGATGAAATAACACTATACCTATGGGCTTTCAGGATTCCACAAGAAAATCCTTAGATCTGGTAAACAATTTCAGAAAAGTGCCAAGACGCAAAATCAACATAGAAAAATTATTAATTTTTAATACTCATAATGAATATGCTGAAAAGGGAATCATAAATACTGTCTCCATCTACCATAATAGCCTGAAAAATTAACTAGGAATAAAACTGATTGTGCAAGTGAAAAACTTCTACCATGAAAGTTTTAAACATGAAGATCTAAATTTACAGGCAAATGGATGGAACTAGAAAAGACTCATCCTGAGTGAGGTAATCCAGACCCAGAAAGACACACATGGTATATACCCATTTATATGCAGATATCAGCCACATAATACAGGATAACTACACTACAATACAGAGACTGAAACATTAACCAAGGACTATGTATGATGTGGACCAAGACCCTCTACTCAGATGTAGTAACACAGTCTCCTTGTGGGTCTCACATGTGAAGAGTAGAGACTACGTCAGACATGCACTCTGGCCACTGAACTTAGATCACTTTCCCATGGCAGGAAAGCCTTGCCAGGCTACAGAGGAAGAGATTACAGGCAGTACAGATGAAACTTGAGTGGCTGAGGTCAGATGTTAGCGAAGGAGGGCTCCCCTTTCTGAGGACTAAAGGAGGGAGGCAGAAGGAACGAGGGAAGGAGGAGGGATCTGGAAGAAACGAAGGAGGGAGATCCAATTGGGATGTGAAGAATCTAAACTGCAGAACAAAGAGGTAACTTATATTGCTAATCCCGCTATATGGGAATAGCGCTGAGAATGGCTGAGACATGAATGTCTAGGCATAGACAATGCTTCTTATTGGCTACAGAACCCCTATGACTTATTATTAGATGCCATTCTTCATATGGCATGAATGAAGATTTACAGATGTCTTTTTTTCTGTTCATACAAAGCACACAAAAGCAGCCTTAATTTTTCTGTGCATCACACACAACTTATACATTTATAATTTCAGGACTGTATAATGCTTGTGAGAAATTATATGCATTCAGAACAAAGGAACTGGACACTGACATTTGATCAGACCTTACAGGATTCAATCTTTTCAGCATGCTGGACACTGACATCCTGCATCCTTCATGTTCCAGCACCAATGTTTCAGTTGCTTTTCCTCATCATAAAAAGAAAGCTCCCAAGGCACTTTCAAAGAAAGCTTCCAATCCCAATTGGTCTAGCATTTCAGACTGTCTCACACAGGACTCTAATTAAGCCTGGAATTACTCAGCATTTAGAAACTGGACCACAAATGTTATCCCTAGCTTGTTTAACCATTTCCCCAATTTTATTAGGACCCCTACAAAGGTATTATTCATCCCAAATTGACAGAAAGAAACCTTAAGATAATGATATCCCATTTTTTTAAGGGGGGGGGTCAGCTAGCTTTTTGGTTGCTTTCTTGGGCTATAGAGGGTTATCTTAAATGGGAGTTGGTTACAAGTTATTATTGGTTTTATTTAGAGAAAAAAATCCCTTTTCCTTTATCTCCCATCTTTAGGTTTGGATATAGGGGTTGAAAAGAAAGAAGGGCGAATATAGAAATACATAGAGAAGATAGAACAAAAAGTAGATTAGTGAATCTACTCCTCAACTTAATGGCTCGATTGTCCCTCACTCACAAGGTTATTTTTAACTCACTGGTATAGAATTTTCTACACAGATGCAAATTCAAATGTAAGGTTATTCTTCACACACATTAGATGTCACTGTCAAACATAGGTGCTTCCTTTGACAAACCTTACCTTCCTTGTTTTGGATTAAAGGTGTGTACAAAAGGTATGTCTGCATTCCAGCTGGATCACAAAGACATAAAAAGGTCGTTGGGTTTGATCAGAGCAGTCATGTGGCTGAATTATAATTCCTCTACAGAAATTTAAATAGTTAGCATATTTAGTAACATCCCTGTATGAAATCAATCAGCTCTGTTGGTATTTTTAGGCTGGTTGCATAGAGATCCATTTAATCTGACTTTTCTGTTTTGCTCAACCTCAAATAGTAGATGCTATCTGAGTTAAGTGTCAAATGTCACATAGGTCAGGCCATCACACTGGAGCTGCCTGTGCCATGCTGAGCCATGTCTACCTCAAAATTGCTTTTGGCTTTTGTTAAGATTAATGCTAAGCTTTGGAAGTTATGTCTTCTCACAGGTATGCTGAGATAAATCAGCATTCTATTTCCAGGTAAGGTCAGAGAAATTAGCTGCCAGACATCGGAAAAAGACACAAAGACCCTTGGTTCCTGAAGAAATCTAAGAGGTGGTATATGCCACCTCACTCATTTGGAATCACTACTGACTTTTCATTTAAAACATTTTCTTTGTTTATATTTTATTGATTTCAGCTCTGAGTTTGATGATTTCCAGCTGTCTACACCGCCACTACCAAAACTATTTCAAAGAGATCATAAATAATTTGAGACCTATAAAGTATGGCAGCAAGAGGACCTAGATTATGATTCTCTTAAACTCTGCTAGTATTGAAGAAAAGGCAGAGAAAATATTAACACAATACAACTTTTGCATTTCTGTTTTAACATATCCGTTGATAAGGCCATTATTCTGGTCTCTTTTATGCAGTCATTTCTAGAAGAGACTATTTCATGGCAGATTTTTTTTTGTATTCTGGATCTTACGATAATTCTGCTCCACCTTCTACAATGTTCCTCAAGCCATAGATCCAAGATCTGTGATGTGGATGTACTCACCGGGCATGTGTTCCCCATGGCCCATTGATCTCGGTGCTGTGGTTTTCTGTGCTGGTCTCCTTTTTCTGTAGAGTGGCTTCTTTGATGAGAAGTGGTAGCTGCACTTACGCATGGGTATAATGCATTTGGAACTTATTTAGGGACTAAGCTGGTCTGGCAAGGTGGTGGGAGTAGATGATTTCCTCAGGTCTATGAGCTCACTAGTCCAAGGAGTCTGGCGAGGCTTCCAATACCAGGCATGTTTTCCCTCCTGTTTAGGGTGCCTTTGGTTGTCACCATGTGAGTGGCACTACTTATACCTTTATGCATAACTTACCATCCTGGTAATTTTAATGGTTCATAGGTTTTAAAGCTGAGTAAGACTGTTTAAAACTCTTTTTCTCCATTGTTGTCTTAAACAGCATTTTCTATAATAATGAGTGCTAAACTGCAGCAAAGTGGCTATGAACTTTAGTGGGTATGGGAGGGCTTTGAGATTTGGTAACTGAGAGGATTCGGGTAAGAAAGGGAAGAGGGAAATGATGTAATTTTATTTCAATATAAAATATTTTTAAATCTTGTTCCTTCAAAGGATTCTGAGGCAAGACCCTGGCTTTCTTAAGAAACAGGTACTAGAAACTGCAAAGGGAGAGATTGAAGGAGATGTGAATTATATTGTCACTATGAGGGGTTGGGGCTGTAGCTCAGTGGTAGAGTGCTTGCCTAGCAAGCACCAGGTCCTGGATTTGGTCCTGAGCTCTGGAAAAAAATTGTCACTATGAATACAGAAGCCTGTTTATTTAGTATCCACCCAACCCCACCTAGGCACAGGGAATACCTCCTTCCACAGATTGAGAGGGATTTTAGCTAGAATATTGGATGAGAATTATTTTGGGACCTTTTACCAACACTTCTGGGCTGAATTTATATGTAAGTTCTTAGAACTCCCATGGCCTTAAATATTTCTTTCTTTAAAAATTATTTTTATTTTACATATTCACTTTACTTCGTGGATAATAGCCACATCCCTCCTGTTGTCCCAGTCTCTCCCTCCTTCCCTCTTTCTTGTATTCCTCCTCCCCTTCTCCTCATAAAATGGGATGCCCCCAACACCCCACCCCAGCACATCAAGTCACATCATGACTGAGCCCTTCCTCATCTACTGAGGCCAGGCAAGGCAGTCTCATTAGGGGGGAAGAGATCAGAAAGCAGGCAATAGAGTCCATGTCATAGACAGCACCCACTCAACTTACCAGGGGACCCACATGAAGATCAAGATGCTCATCATTACATATGTGTAGAGGGTCTAGGTCCAGTCCATGCATGCTCTTTTGATGGTGTTTTCCTCTCTATAAGCCTCTGTGGGCTTAAGTTAGTTGACTAAGTTGGTCTTCTTGTGGCATTCTTATCTCTTCTGGCTCCTTTTATCCTTCCCCTTACTCTTCTTCTACAGGACCCACCAAGTTCCACCTAATTCTTGGCTGTGATTTTTGGCATCTGATTTGATCAGCTGTTGGTTGGGCCTCTCAGAGGAAGGTTATGCCAGGCTCTTGTCTGTAAACAGAGCAAAGTATTTTTAATAGTGACAGGGGTTGGCTCTCTCCCATCGGGTGTCTCTCAGATTGAGCCAGGCCTTCATTGGACATTCCCTCAGTCTCTGCTCTATCTTTCTCTCTGCCCATATTGTAAGCATGGTACATTTGAGGTCAAAGGTTTTGTAGGTGGATTGGTTTTCCCCTCCTACCACTTTAAGTCCTGCCTTGCTAGAAAGTGGCTTCCTTAGTATCCATGTCCCCTGTTGCTAGGAAGCTAAACTAGGGTCATCCCCACATCCTCCCTGGAGCCTAATCTGTGGCAGGTCTCCAGCTTGTTCCAGATACCCACGCCCCCACCCCACCCTGCCTTCAGTTTCCCTTTTCTCTCCAAGTCCTCTCAGCTACCCTCTCCACTCTCCTCACATCTGATCCGCCCTTTGTTTCCATCCCCACACTCTGTCCTACGCAGTTCCCTCTCTTCATCTACTAATCCACCCTTTGTTTCCATCCCCACACTCTCTCCTACGCAGTTCCCTCTCTTCATCTACTGATCCACCCTTTGTTTCCATCCCCACACTCTGTCCTACCCACTTCCCTCTCTTCATCTACATCCACTGTCCCTTTTATTTCCTCATCTGAGTGAAATTCAGAGAGTGCCTCCCTTGAGCCCTCCTTGTTACTTAACTTCTTTGGGTCTATATATTGTAGTATGTTTATCCTGTAATATATGGCTAATATCTGCTTATAAATGAGCATATATCACACGTGCTTTTCTAGTTCCATCCATTTGCCTGCAAATTTCACGATTATGATGAAGAAAAAAAATCACCTAGGTAGCCTTTGTGATAGGATGTTGTGAAATTGCATGGCATTCTGAACTGCAGCAAAGGTCAGGGGTTGGTTTCCCATACTTCCAGGTGAGGTCAGAAGGATTGGCTGTATACAGAGTCATGCTTTTGTTTTATTAGGCCAATACTTCTGTTGTTTTTAAAAGTATGATATAGCTGGAATAGATCTATATTTTTCTATTTCCAAAATTCCCTAAAGTCATTAATCTTCATGTTCACTTCAATGAGTATTGACTTTTTTAAAGCACGAGCTAAAAGAAAAGTTTACACTCGACTTCATATGTTCTACAGTACAGCATATTCCCCTAAGCATAATGGCCAGTCTAAAGGACATCTGCTAGACAATTGTATTACACGATGTGGATATCAGATTACCTTAAAGAGAATTTAGAGAAAGACAGCTACATTAGTATCTCTCAGGATAAGTTAGTTTTAATTGAATAAATGCTGAAGGTTCAGAAATGATTACAGAAAATTCTTTTCAGCCTGGCATCTTATATGTATACTCATGGCCATATTATTTCTCTTAATTTATCATATGGAAGAAGAGTAGAATGGTAGGTTTTACCTTGTGTATATATTAGACAGAAAAGCAGGAGACTATTGATTTTGGTTATGAGTGTTCAGTATGGATGAAACATCCATCATCTGAAGAATTTACATGAGGGAGAATAAGCATTGCCAGTATAGCCCTGCATAGTTGAATCATCCTGTCTGCTAGGGGCAAGAAGGATGGTAAGGGCGGCCATATTGTTATGGTAAATGAAGGCTCATAACATTTGAGTGTTTTATTTCATCTCAGAAGGCAAAGTTTTACGTGTGTTGAGATGAGTCTTATTGAATGCCCTAATAATGTTGGGGAAATAGCTGTCTGGAAAACTGGTATGGTAAATGGCCCATGGGTTTGTTGTTTCATCTTTAACAAGAGATAGCAACCTTATATGTTTTTAGAAAAGTCTTTTCTTGGGCAGCCTATAGCTTTCTTTTGAGACATTTTATAAAAGTACCTCACCGTGTTAATCATGGACATTGATATCTATACACTGCTAACTGACTTGCACACTTACATTCAAGTTTTCTATTCTTCTCATCTGCTATCACTGGCTAGTTTTATGTCTCATTCCTATATACATGCTGTATCACTACAGATATGCCATTTTAATGCATGGTAGAAAATATTTGTTCTGTGACTTCTAAATTTTCTTCCTTTAGATGACCTTGTAACATCCTTTTATCATTCTGTTTCTTAGGACTCAACAAGTTTGCTAATATGATTAGAATAAGAGCTTTATAAATACTGACTCTTGAAAGATATTATGTTTTATAGTTCAGGTGGACTGAACTATCTTAACATTGTATTGTATAGCTTCTAATCTCTCTGCCTTTAATAACTTCTCATTCCAAAAGGGCATCTTAATAATGGCAGTGTAATGGCAACAGGAAAAGCTAATAATTTTAACACCTTATACTTTAGAACCATTACCTACCTGTGATAGATCAGACAGTGAAAGCCTGGAAATTATTATGTCAAAAATGGGCATTAATATCTTTGGGTGGTGGAACTGAGTGGATTAATGAGATGTAGGCAGGAGAGCAAAATGTGATGGTAGTGGTGGTAGGGCTGGCGAAATGCAACCTTGGTAACATTGCATTATAATTAGCTTTTATGCTAATACCCTCAGCCATGAAGTGGGTCAAAATCCACCCTATAACCTAGAAGTAAAACAATTATAATGTGTGTTCATAAACATGTGCACATATATAGACTTACATTGTGGTGTGTAAGTTTAAATGATACCACAGCTTTTTAAAATTTTTATACACAGTAAATGCAGTTTTTTCTTTATCTCTTCTCTATATGTATACCATGTGCAATTACTTTCTTCTCTAAATTAATTTCCTCTTCTGAAAAATACAGGTAATTTATGTATGTGTTCATACATAAATACACAAACATGTCTCTGGAAATAAAGAGAGTACATCTTATTTTACGTGGAATACCATTGATGACCATTTTGTCGTTGTCTACAAAAAGTTAGTGGTGATATTGCTTTATAGAGGCAGACATAAACAATAATTATAATATTATTAATAATATATTACTAATACTATATATAGTATTTGAACTGAACAGAGATTTTGGAATATTTTATAAATAAATAAATTTGCTCTTTGAATCTTTATGATGTGACTGTGATGATTTGCATTTTATTAATCAGAAACTTATAGCAGAAAGCATTCATTCCTTACTGAACAACAATGAGTAATTGAGACGGAAGGATTATTAGACTCTACTATATTCTCAACAAAACAGTGATGGGCGGTCATCTCTCAGTGATATCTATAGTTGACATAGTGTGATAACCAGTTGCCATGTTTGAGACTCACAGTAGTAGTCCTACACACACTAAGTGCAAGGATTCATTATATACATGTTTTAAGACAATGAACAGTCCAGTACACTTCAAAACTGCTTTTGATGAAAATAATAATTTAAAGCATGCACAGCAGTAACAATTCGGATCCTCTAGAAGCCTGAGTTGGGCACTGGAACAGGAACCAAATCCACAAAGCTAATCTGGGAGTGCCATCATTGAGACCCAGAAGCTCCACATAGCCACTTCTGGCACCTTCTTGCAACACATTTGCCTCTACCCATCAATGCACACAATACCCACACCATGTGGTACTATTGGTCCTGTGTACCAATCTGTAGATATGCCGAAGGAGATGTTTAAATCTGGAATGAATGTGTCTTGTGTGAACTTCCCTCATGGAACCCAAATTGGAATCATTAAGTGCAGTGGCACTGGAGGCAAAGGTGTGAGGAGGGTCACTGTGAAAAACATTTATGTGGGAAACTGTGATGAGAACACTCCATGGCTGAACTACACAAACTTCTGATTGCAAGGTGGTGAGAGTGGGTAGCAAGATCTATGAGAATGGGGCACTCATTTCATTGTAAGTGAAGGAGAAAAGTGTAGACTCCCTGGTGACAGAGGTGGAAAATATTGGTTCCTAGGCTTGCACAAAAAGGACCAGAGCCTTACCACGGTTTCTGTGAACCTCTCTGCTGTATCAGATAAACACATCAGGATTCGAAGTTCAAAGTACAACAGGATGTACACGTGGGATTTGAAAGGCGAATGATGTGCTTTAGGTTAGGAAGATCCTGGAAGAAAACGGCATGAACCACAAGATCATCAGTAAAATTGAGAACCATGAAGGAATCTGAAGGTTTTATGATGTTTCTGGAAGTCAGTGATGGAATCGTGGTGGCTGGTGATGCCTTAGGTGCTGAGAATTCTGCAGAAAAATGTCTTCCTGGCTCAGAAGAAGATGTTTAGGCAGGACTGTCCACCAGATGGCCAGACACTGCCCACATGGTCTCATCACTGTTGTGACACATATTCCTCATGCAGCCAGCCAGGCCCATCTATAACACGGCATCTTTCCTGTGCCGAGTAAGAACGTAGTCCAGGAAGACTGGGTTAGACTTAGACCTTTGATTGAACTTGGCCGTGAATGTCAGCAAGGCTTGGGGCTTCTTCAGGAGGAGAGATGTGGTCACTGTGCGGATGAGGTGGTGCCCTGCCTCTGGCTTCACCAACACCGTATTTGAAGCACGTGTGCAGTAGAGGCCCCCGGAGCCCCATCCCATTCATTAGGCCAGCAATGAGTGTGGTGCTCACTCTGTGCCACGGTATGGTGTGGTGGGCTGGGTGGGACAGCAGGGGAAATCACTGTCTCTGAAACATAGAGAATGGCCCAGTGCTCTTCTGTGTGGCTCTACCATCATAAGCTAGGGGTGAAAGAGGATGCAGAATTAGAAACCCTTTGACTTTATCACAGGATGATAGCAACATCTCTATGTACTTTGTTCCTTTAGTTCTGTACAAAGCGTCGCTGGTAGAACTCCCTGCTGTGGCCTAAAGTTAGGAGACAGACAGTGATAGTAGGGGTTGATGCCTCAGTGTAGATTACATTTGGCCTTGGCCCTGACATGTTTCCCGAATAGCCCTGGCCTCCTACATTCCTCCTTATGGACCTCACTCAGCCTTTGAGACAGATACTTTACTTCTATCTCCCATTCTCCTACTCCTGCAACTGTCTGTAGGCCTGTTGCCATAGCGCTCACTTTTATATCGGTAAACAACAGCTGAAACAAGAAAAAGTAATGGGAGCATAAAGATTAAGTTGTTTGGTGCTAGAATACTAAAGAAAGCATCTCCTTTTGGAGGCAGCATGTTGTGCAAATAAAGGATTTAAGAGCTGTCATAGTTCAGAAGAACTAAAAATAACGGACAGCACATACATAATAAAAACATTTATAAAATTTAAGAAAAAGTCTAAAACCTCTTGTATTAATACTAGGGACATAAAAATCAAATAAATTTTCTTTCATTTTTCTACTCCTTCATATTACATCCAGAACCCTTTCACCACATCAGGTTTGCCTATAGTCTCCCACTCTTTACTGCTAACTCCTATTAAAAAGATAATTTACTCTAGATTAGTTGATGTTTATTCATGTATTTTGAAATTCATCTGCTTTGACACTGTAACCACAAGGGGAGGTGCCAGGTCATAAAGTGTATGCTTTCTCCAACAAAGGCCACTTACAGTTCTAAAAGGAAGCTGAGACTTCATTCCTTTCATAATTCCTGATGTTAGTCATGCCCCCAACCAGGGAAAAAAGTTAAAGCAATGTTAAAGCACTATATGGAAGGAAGTCAGAAAGAAGGTATTTACAATGCCAGAATAAAAGTTGGAACATATAAATGTTTAGAATATTTTAGGAAATTTTTGGCAGTAGATTACTTTAGAAAAGACAAAGAAAGTCATGCAATGTCTAAGTCTAGCAAGGACATAGTAAAATGGGAGCCAATTGCATTGCTGTTAGAAGTACACTCTGGAGCGAAAAGCTATTTCGCTGTATATAGTGAATGAAGTTAATTTTTTTTTCTGTGGAGAATTCTAATTTATACATAAGTCCCTTAAAAAGTGAGAACATGTAGTAAAGTATTAATATACATGTTCAGGCAGTGAGAGAATGCAGTTATTAATACATTAGGAAAAACAATGATACTAGAAATGCAAAGATTAAAATGAACTAAATAGAGGCAAGCAATAATATAGTATGACCATAATATTATAATCATACTTGAGACATGGAAGCAAAGGCCCTATTTTATATTCATTAAAATACGTATTTTTAGAAGTGAGAGTACAAACAGAAAGAGGTAATTTTCCTTTTTTATTAAATATTTTTTATTTTTAAATATAATTTATATTATTATATATATATACAATAAACTACAGCAAGAAGAACCATGAAATCAGGAATATATCAATGTTACATTCTTAGTGTTTTGGCTATTTGTATTTGGCAGCCTTGAAGAAAATATCTTTCCTATTTTGGTACATCTAAAATTCTGATTGTAAATCAATATCTATCATACCTCCTCATTATCAACTTAAAACACCTATCTAGACCTAAAAACATCTTAACCCCTGAACAACTAAGCTTAATTGTAAAACTAAATTATCTGGCCTTCAACCCCATCAGAGACTTGAGAAGTAATAAAATTAGCTACCTAAAGAGTTTAATTTAAGGCCATTGATTCTTGATGCTAAGATCCTGTTGCTGAAAACAACACATACTTGAGTCATATAACACATAGAGATCCAGCTGGTACACACTCAGAGGCTTCATTTGTTCCAGCTTGTTTCATAGCACTGGAAGATAACTATTACTAGAGGAGAGAACTTTCTTCCTATATCATCAATCTTATCTATCTGTAAGCCCTTTGAGCTACAATAACAACTACCTTGGCAAAACATATCCACTGGTACAATAATGGAATTAAGGACATGAGAGTAACTAACTACTTTCTTGTTTAGATTTAAGGCCTGCTCCGCAAATTGAAATTCATGCCTTATACTGATACTGGGGCCAAGAACCTGTGGTTAGACAAGCCATAAGCCCTAGGGAAGAGCCTATGTCTGTCACTCTGCTAAATGGAAATATTATTAAACCACTTCCTAATGACTTATTATTATATCCTTATCAATGTTCTTTTTGTAGCATATGGTGATATTACAATGACCAAAATTGGTCAATTTCTATCTTTCTTTCTTTCTTTCTTTCTTTCTTTCTTTTTCTCTCTCTCTACAGTTGGTCAAGATATGGGGAGATTGAGAGACTATAGAATTATTAGCTCTAAATGATATATCTATATTACACCTTCTTTTCCTAGGTCCTAGGATAATTGCAGAAAGTGGATGGGAAATGTATAAGAACTAAAAGATATGGATGAATACAAGGAAAGACTGTTTTCCAGGTAGAACAGGACAGTTGCTTATATGAATCCACAGCATTTTAGACAGCATTCAGGAAAACCCAAGACTTTTGTAAACTAAAGCCAGACAAAAGCTTAACAGAGAGCACGGAGATAGGCAGGTGGTCCCATCCTTAGCTAAGGAGCTGTTGGCAACTGGCAGCTGCTAGAACAGGGAAAGTGAGGTTTCTTCAAGGGTGTGACATTTGGTAGGTTCACCATGTTCTAGTACAATAGTTTGCTGTTGGGTTTATAAAAAGAGTCCATGAAGTCGGGAGAGAAGGGGAAGGGGTGGGGCTCGGAGCATTTTAATGTCATCAAAATACATGAATGCCAACTTGAAGTGGACCAATAAAAATAAGGAATATAAAAGCAATTGACCATTGTTCAAAATATATTATGCAATAAAAATAATTACATAAATCTCATGTATTCATGGTGAAGAATGTAACGAACCCTCCCTTCCACATCATATTATCCTGTCCCTTTATGAAATATAAGTGACTGGCCTTAGAATTGAAGGTTGGTTTTGGAGGAGACTGAAAAATACAAAAGGAATTTCTGTGATCAATATACATTTTTTTCCCTCCAGACATTCTTATGATTAGTAGTTCTCATGAGACTTTTGACGTCACAAATATCTAAAATTTTCAACATGAGAAAATAATTATGGCCTACTTAATTCTTTTTAAAAAATTTTTATTAATTTATTCTTGTTACATCTCAATGGTTATCCTATCCCTTGTATCCTCCCATTCTTCCCCCCTCCCATTTTCCCCTTATTCCTCTCCCCTATGACTGCTCCTGAGGGGGATTTCCTCCCCCTGTATATGCTCATAGGGTATCAAGTCTCTTCTTGGTAACCTGCTATCCTTCCTCTGAGTGCCACCAGGTCTCCCCCTCCAGGGGGCATGGTCAAATATGAGGCACCAGAGTTCGTGTGAAAGTCATACCCCACTCTCCAGGGCTTCCTCAAGACCCAGCTATTCCACTCCTTGGAATATACCCAGAAGATGCTCCAGAACACAACAAGAAAATTTGCTCAATCATGATCATAGCAGCCTTATTCATAATAGCCAGAACATGGAAACAGCTTAATTCTTTTATTACTTGTGTGATTTTAAGTGCCATGACTTATAGTGGATAGCCGATACCACAGTTTAGATTATTGAGTTGTTTCTGGTGATGTGATTAAACCCAAGAAACGCCAGAGTTGGTATAGGTTACCCAATGTATTTTAGCCAGGTTGGAATTTTAACCATGCCTGCAGTGGAAGCAGGTGTTTTATTTCAAAACATTTTTATTGTTTCCTATTTCATGGAATTGCTCGTCTTAACTGTGCATTGTGTATACTTAGCAAGCACTATGAGCTTACAAAATGAAGCTTTTATGAGCTAATTATCACATTAATTTATTAAACACTGAAGCTTTAAGATGTGAATGGGCTGGGGGTGTAGCTCATGAGGTATGAAGGAGGGAGGGAAGAAAAGTGTTCTTCCAGAATCTGCTTAGTCCCTGGAATGGGGTACAGAGAGGGAGAAAAGGGCAAAACAGGTAATTATCGATAGAGCCCAGAATGAGATAGGGAACTCAACTTAGAGCAGAAAAGGGAGCGATGGGGCTCTGCAGTTAGGCTACCTGCTTGCCTGGTCGAGTCACCTCTAGGTTCTTAGGGAGTGCCTCCAAGAGTGGAGGGCTCAGATAAATTTATGGGGAGATCTGTGTTGTCCATGTGTCTGTGTGTTTGGGGGAAAGGCGAAGCTGATGCTACACAGCTGGGGCTGAGACTGTGAGGTTGGATTTGGAGGAGAGGAGGAAGAGGTGAATATCGGTAGTTAACCTATCTGCTTCCTGGCTAGAGTGGCCTGGAGGTTCTGAGGGATTTGAATTCATCTTTAAAAGTGAAAGTTACTTTTATTTTTTATAAACACACACATTTATTTGTGTTATAGAGAGTGTGAGAACAAAAATTGTCACACTGACTTGATATTTTATTCTTTGTGAATGGATTGTGAATTTTTTTATTCTTAAAAAAAAAAAAAAAAGGTGTGTGTTTGTTCTTTGTGGGCAGGCCCATTTGTGAACGGAGCGCACGTGTGAGTGGGAGGGTGATCATGTACAGTACACATGTTGTCAGAAGACAATCTTGACTGGTGATACTCACTGTACTTCAGAGTGTCGGATTCGCTTGGAACTTTAACCATATAGACCCACTAGCCTCCCTGCAACCTTCCATGCATCTGCCTGTCTCCTTCAACTTTCAGATCTCCACTGGGATTGCAGTCACCACCAGGCTCAGCTTCTTAGTAAAGTTCCTGAGCATCTGAACTTGGGCCCTCATGCTTACAAGAAAGATGCTTTTCTGAGCTCTTTGTTTTGCTTTTTGACACAAGGTTATGCTGTGCAACCCTCCCTATAAATTTGTGATTACCTTCCCACAGCCTTAGAAATGACACAATGGTATGTGTGTGCCAATGCATGGCTAAGAAAAATATTTTTAGTATAACTGTAAAAGAGCTAACACTGAATATATTAAGCAATCCAACATTTATGCTGTTCTAATATCTGACACTAGTTATATGAGAATTGTTATGATACAATGTATACAAACTTCAATTAAAATTTACTTAACTTAATGATGACTTTAGTGATGATGACACTCCGGCTTCATGAAATTGTATGAAATGTTAGCCATCAAAAGAACTGAAGTATCTATTATAAATGAAGTATACTGTAAGAAAAAGTTAATGTAAAGTAAGTGCTTTGTAAGACTATTGCACTCTTTGATAATGCTATTCATAAGCAGCCAGCAGCCAGCTGCCCGGTTACTGTAGTTGGTCCACCTTCAGCATGAGACTCTCAGAAGTCATAAAGCCTGTGGTTCAGTTTACTGGCTAAAATAATAAGTATATGCATAAATATTAGGTGCAAAGATGAGAACAATGAAAGAAAACATTTAATATTACCTTTAGTGTGATAAGGCATGACTAGACATCATGCACACTAAACACAAATAAAAGAATTAGGCCACAGTGACACTGGGAAAAAACTCAAATTAGAAGTTTAGCTGTTAACACACATATAAAGTTCAGAGTCTTGTTGTAACTTTGAAATAAACATCTTTCCTGAAAAAGAAGTAATAGAATTTTAAAAACCAAGTATATGGAGTACCTTGCAAAATTTTGCTGAAAATTTGTAGTCCCTGCCAGAAACAAGCTTCATGAGGTGAGGGTGTCAGAAAAGGTTATAGCTAATTTTTAAAAAATAGTGCTAGCAGAAACACTGGTGACATACCTAAAGATGTTTTATTTTTGACCCGATTACAAAGACCAAGGCACAGGACAAGCCTAACTCTGCTGTGTTATTTTGACTAAAAAACCATCAAATTGAAGTTGTACTTTCACCATTTCTGTAACAGAGCAAAGAATACCAGTATGTTTTAGTCCGCTCCTTCAGTTAAAAATATTACATTTTGTTATAAAATATAATAAATATATATTTAATATATAACATATAATAAATATATATTTATATATTTAATATAATAGCATTAATATTCAATATATAATAAGTATATTATTATAAAGATTCTGTTGATAAAATGTGTGTGATTTGAGTTTGCATTTCGAGTAATGAGTAATGATAACTTTTCATCTTTATTATTGTATTTAGGAATGTACACCCCAAAGCTTTTTTTTTTTTTTTTGAGACAGGGTCTCTCTGTGTAGCCCTGGCTGTCCCAGACTCGCTTTGTAGACCAGGCTGGCCTCGAACTCACAGCAATCCACCTGCCTCTGCCTCCCGAGTGCTGGGATTAAAGGCGTGCGCCACCACGGCCAGCTCACCCCAAAGCTTTTAAAAAGATTACCAGGGTTACTTTTCTTGGAAAGCATGTCTCTGTGATATAGAACATAATAATTTAAAATTTGTTTTCAGTCTTATACTTTTCCAAGTATCAAATAATTAAGAATTATTCAATAAAGGGCAAAATAAATTTTTGGTAAAGGCAGATTTGAGATATGAGAATAAATCACCTACAACAGATATATCTCATAGTGATCTATTAATTTCATGACCCAAAAAGAAATTCATCAAAATTTTGTTCAGATTTTAAAATTATTTGACAATAATTCAAGTTTTCCTATGCACATTGTCTCTATGTGTAGATCTAATGGAATCATGGCCTCTGGAAAAGGTCATTACAGTTAATTATCTACCTAAAACTACTGTTTGTATTTGTGTGTGTGAGAGAGAGGTGGGTGGGTTTTAGTGAATGATAATTTCCATAATGATAGTTCTATTGTAAGAATGTTGTGAAATAGAGAGGAAAATACTCTCGTCTCTGATCGCCTGATTAATTTAATGATAAAATTTTAACAATATCTTAATCTATTTTCTGTTGATAAAACCAAGTAACTGAGGTTGAAGAATTACTTCTCTTTTTTAAAGAAAAAGTCTATTTATCTCCTATGTTCAGCAACTGAAAAGTCCCAAAAGCCTGGCAACAGCTCTGATAAGGCTCTTGTAACAGACAGCATCAAGACAGTAACATAACTACGAGGTCACACAGCAAGGCTGGGGGCCAGATATTGGATTGGGTGTCTTGTAGAACCATGTTCATGAGAAGGCTAAACATGATCTCCCAGCAATACAACAACTCATTTGAAGGTAGCATTCCGGTAGTACAATTACCTTAGAAGGGTTTCTTGTTTAAAGGCACATATCACTACATGGATCCTTGTAATGGATATAGGAATTCTTATTAATAAGGAATAATTGTTTATACAATATTATGTGTATTACTTATGCAATCCTTCTATATAGCATTCTCATAAACCTCAACTTTCAATAAGTAGGGCAATGCTTATTATGCACTTAGTGACATATGCAAGCCTGAAGTGTCTTGTGTTGTTGTACCTTTTGGTCATTTATTATTATTTAAATTAGTATTTAAGTGATGCGCCATTGATATCAAGAACATTAGAAATGATGACACCTGTATTTTTGTGTCACTTACAGTACTTTGTTTGAAATTACGTTGTTAAATAATGTGTACATTTATTCCCATAGGATTATTCTCAATGTTACTTAGGATATGTTTGAAAATCTTACATTTCAAAGAGGTGGATTCCTGTCAACAAATCCACAGATGAATTGTTGATACTTGAATATTTGCAGAAGGGTCCCCTTAACAATTCCTAGAGCTCATGTCGGAATAAATGAAATTTATCAAACCAAGTTCTTCATAAATAATCCTGATGTGTGTCTATGCATGTCATCAAAAATACCGTTCTTACTGTATAAAGTTAAATGTGCACTTGCTACCTTGGAGATGCAGTGCTTTTAATCCACATTAGAGCCTGGAGTCAGCGGAATGACAAATGGGGGATGACAATTGCTCTTTCTTTGCAAGGTGGCTGCTTCTGGTGAAGTTACTCAACACTGCTAAAGTAAGAGAGGGTTTTGTCACCAGAGAGGAGTAGGAGCTTTTATTTTTCCTTTCTCCTAAAAAAGATTTTGTGCGTTGTGTGTCAAATTCCTAAGACTGATGAGAGTCCACCCAAATGTCCTCATTCCCTTTTTAGGGTCCTAGTCTGTTTCCTAAATTCTTTGGGATCTTGCAAGAATGCGAAATCATTTTATGTTATGAGCTAGTTAACTGTAGGTAACATATTTGTTTCTGCTTTTGTAGTTTTGGCACTCAACAACCAAATCTGCGAGAAACATAAAATACTTTCAGGATGTGAATGGGCTACTTTTTATTCTCCATCATTAATTGCAACAGTATCAAACCTTGAACTTAATATTACATTATTTTTCTTAAAAAATCTGCAGTGCCATCAGGACAGCCAGCCTGCTTCATGTTACCTGCGTTACTCAGTGCCATCATGACAGTCTGTCACAGCAGCCAGGTTGCCTGCCAAAGGTTGCTGTGGATGAGCATTTTATTCCAGGGAGTCTCCGGATAATAATTTATGTCAGTACTTTTCTGTGTTCAAATGCCACCTATTGCCCATTGATTGTGTTCTGCTTGGCAGCTTTCAAGGCCAACCAAGTTTGAAAAACCAATATCTGGTTTTTATATATGAAAGTCACTTTCCTACAACATTTCTAGTTGTCAAACCCAATCTCTGTGAATATTACAGAAATGGATTTAATTCAGAGAGATTAGATTATTAAGTAACCTTAAAACGAGTGAGGGAAGTTAAAGTTAAAACAATCACTAAGACTTTGATTTTAAAGATAAAATCATTGTAAATGATGCCTACAAGTTAGAGATCACTAGATAGACTCTCTGTTGCTTCCTCCCAAATTTCCTCTCAGTTGTCTTAATAGTAATTCAGTTTTGGAAGGTGGTCTGTCTTTAGACATACTCATGTCTTTTATAATTTCTTGCTAACCATCACAACAGTAGAAAGACAAACCCTGTTCCATTGCTGCCGTTGACAATTATATCACAAACACACTGAATGCTCAAATTGAAATGCTATTTGTGAAATGTTTTAAGTTATGAACTACGTTATTTTACAAGGAAGTAAATCAGGAGGACAGAAGTCCATACGGATTGCAAACAGGTAATATACTACATTTTGCTTTTTAGTTTCAGCATCCAGCACCTGAATCTGCAAGACGTCCTAGTGCTGGATATTGGCTACCTAGTATTCAGGAGACACTGGATTTGATTCCAAGTACTGCATAATCCATGTGTGATGGCGAGTGCCATCACTCTGGGAGTAGAGGCATGAGGCTCAGTTCAAAGGCATCCTCCACTACACAGCAAGTTTGAAGTTAGCCTTGAATAGTGAGAACTTGTCTTGAAAAAAAGAAATGATTTCAAATAAAGTGAACTCAAGAAAGCAAGTGTCAATGTATACAAATATTCTATATGCATTCCATTAATAGCATAACCTCAACTATGTAACATGCAAATTAATGCAGAACTAAAACACTAAGAGAAAATAACAGCATATTCACTGTAGTCCTGACCTGACCAAGAAGGTCTCTGTTTTTACTATTTCATGATGTTAACAGTTAATTCATTATATTTTTCTTTGTTGGACTGAGAGAGCATTCCCCTATTACTCATTTGCTTTTGTCATAATTTGGTGTTGGATTCTGTTAAATGTGTTTTCTGCATTTATGAAAATCACATGATACTTTTTTTCTTTAGCCTGTTCCTGTTGACATGATGGGTTCTACTCACCACCCCTGAATGGTGAGCCTGCCTTGCCTGCATAGGACAAACTCCACTTGTTCTTGGGGAATAATTCTCACAATAGATTGTTGGGTTTAGTTGTGTTGGAGATTTTACATCTGTATTCATGAAAGATATGGCTGTGTTGTTTTCCTTTTATGTTATGTCTGTTTTTGTCATATTCACATCTTAGGGTGATGCTTGGTGGAAGCAAAGAATGAGTTCAGAAATGTTTTGTGTGTTTATATTTCCTCAGACAAGTTTTATATAATTTTAGTTGTGGCATCATGATGTTGGTAGAATTTACCAGTGAGTCCCTATAATTTAGAAAGGTTTTTCCTTCATGATCCAAATTCTTTAATAGGTATATGCCTTGAATATTTTTAAAAATAACATCACTTTTATACAATGAGACTAAATAGAATAAGAAACAATTTTCAACAAATAAAGTGAGTTGGAGACCAATAAAAATAAACCATTCTAAATAAAAACCTGATATTAATATATATTAGTAATAACAAATGCAAAGTTACTTTAAAAACAAACATCAAAGTAGATTATTTACAAGGGCATACACGTCAACTGGTAAGGAGTAAAATTGTTTTGCTATTAATGTGCAGTAAATCTAAAATTCAATAATATTAGAGCTAGAATATAGATGTTTTAAATTCAGTAACATACTTATAAATTAGCTGTTGAATGAATTGATAGAAAGGCAGAGGAAGAGAAATAAAGTGATGATTAAAACATATTTGATCAGTACGTATAAAAGCACAATCAGTGGATAGGCCAAGATCTGGGGACCTCTAGAGTACCTTCCAACACTCTGTTAAAAGTTTAAATATGTAATGCTAACTCCTGGTTATCATAAAGATTGGAAACACATCTCGAGGAACAATGAAAACAGCAGCCCAAGAGTTTGTACTGAGAAGAGACACTGTGTAGGTAGAAAGCAGCACTTTCAGGAGCCATGAGATGGCTAAACAAAAATCCCATTGGAACGACTATGTTATCTTCCTACAAGTTGTTATCTAGGCGGGTCCCCGAGCCCATGTAGTCTAAAGGCTTTTAATACTGCTGTTAGTTGCGTGATAGAACTAGATAGCACATCATTACTGCTGAAGAACACACACACATATTGGTTAAAGGAGTTGGGAAAGTTACTGTGAGAGAGGAAGCCCTTTGGTAGAGCTGTCTGTATATGGGGCAAGGGATGCCAGACATGCAGGTTTGTGAGTCATCACCCATCTATGGATGGATCTTTCGTTGAAGTTGCCAGAGATCAACGGATGGTACTGTAAATAACTTTTCACTCATGTTTCTGTAAGCCTCCCCAATAAAGTCATTGGCACATGAAACTCATCCTCGGTAGAGTCCTCATTTTGCTGTCAGTGCCATAACTGAAGAGAAGGAATGTTTGCTCACAGCTTCCCAGGAAAAGGCACACAACTATTTTCCTGCCTGTCCTGCTTTAGATAACCCTGAGCTCCACATTTCCTATGGGGGAATCATCTTTCTTAAGTCTAAGGGTGCTTGCTTTCATTATAACCTTAACTGTTGACTAGAAACAGCAGCAGTTTTGAAGATATATATTTTTAAATAATTTGACTGTGCAGAAAACTGTCGCTGTCATTTTTTTTTTTCACTTTGGAAGCTGCTAACCTGCACTTTCTGTTTACCCAGGTAGTTAATTTTATTCCTTCTCAAATCGTTGATGGGGTTGAAGACTAGATAGTTTAGTTTTACCTGCCATATTGTAAATAACAACAGTTGTAAATATGGGGCCCTGGAATATAACTATCATGGTGCAGATTTAATGTTTTCTTTTTCTAAATTTATTGCTCAGGAGTAATATACAAGGTTAAGTGGGCTTCATTATGTAAAAAAGATACCAAAATTATAAAAATATGTATTTACTTAAATATTATAGTATTAAAAACTGTAATTTTCTTTGAAATTGTATTTCTTTGTAGCATTTCAAAACAGGAGGATAAGTCTTTCTTAGACAACTGAGCAATTAATTTTTAGCACATTAGTTACTTAATTCTAATGTATTACATCATTTTCATTAAATTTCATTTCAACACTTTTTCCATTTGCACATTTAATTTAATCAGTGTGAATACTACTTGAGTGCAGTTTATATATAAAAAAGAGACTGTTGCTCTCTTGACTTCTAGTATAAAATAGCAGTCTATTGCACTTAGAAAGAACATTTTTTCAAAGTTGCTATGAGAAATTGACAGAAAGTATTCTACACTTAGCAAGTTGGGTCAAAAGTTAGAATCAAAATGACATTGAAAAATATAAATAAGAGCTGTTTATCCTGAATAACTTAATCATCCACATTATCTTTAGAGTGTAATTGTCAACAATCGGATAGAAACATAGTGGTGTAAAATCGGTGTAGCCACTTAGTCCTTATTTTTTGTGATAGATGTTTGCCATTAATATAACAAAATTTATCAAGAGACTATTACATGACAGGTGTTATTTGAAGAAATGCAGGTATAGTAATGACTAAAAAAAAATTCCTGCTTTGCAAAGCCTCCTCATTCTTGCATAATAAAAACACTTACTGAAATTTTGTAATTATTCTCTAAATGAGACCTTAAGTAAGAAAAGTTAAGTGTGCATATCATTGTAGGTTTTAGAAGTTGACAGCAGAGTTTAATGCTACTTCAGTTCAGTTTTCATGGCAAAGAAGCTGATGTTAATTAATTAATTTTTAAATGGAGAAACAAAATAATAAATGCTTGTCTATGTTGAGTATGGTGCATATACTTGAAGATGTTGAGTAGGTTCTCCAAATCAGGGTGATTTCACTGCTAGAGAATAAAATTAGGTGGTTATGAAATTGAAGAAAATATTTAAAGTTTTGAGAAGGGGTTGCATTTCAAAATAACTCACTAGAATATAATAATGATATAAGGGCAAATCCATGGGAATTCCAAATAATTTCAAGTATGGAAAAAGAATGGAAACTTGTAGAAGAGGATTAAAGAAAGACTCACTGGCAAACAAGGACCAAGGACAATGCTTTAAAGGGTCAATATGAAGAGAGAGTTTCTACAAATAAGTGACCAACATTATCAGATATTACAGATTGTGTGAATTTATTGAAATTTCATGACTGATTACCATTGTAAAGATAAACATCCTTTCTGATTTTGGCAAACAAGACAGTGGCTTTTTTTTTTTTTTTTAATTTTCTCATTGTTGTTTCATCTTTTTTTTAAAATTTATTCATATTACATCTCGATTGTTAGCCCTTCCCCTGTTTCCTCCCATTCTTCCCTCCCTCCCATTTCTCCCCTTCTCTCCTCCCCTATGTCTGTGACATAGGGAGACCTCCTCCCCCTATATATGCTCTCAGAATATCAAGTCTCTTCTTGGTAACTAGCTATCCTTCCTCTGAGTGCCACCAGGTCTCCCCATCTGGGGGACATGGTCAAAAAAAGGGGCACCAGAGTTCCTGTGAGAGTCAGATCTCACTCTCCACTCAACGGTGGAGAGTATCATGTTCGTCGGCTAGGTCTTGGTAGGGGTTCGAAGCTTACTGCCTATATTCTCCTTGGCTGGTGCCTTAGTTTGAGGAGGACCCCAGGATCCAGATCTGCCTGTCATAAAGTTCTTCTTGTAGGTTTCCAGGATCCTGTGGGTCCCACAATTTCTTCTTTCTTCCATGCTACTCTTGCCTAAAGTCTCAATCGGATATCCTCTCCTCTGACCCACTTTCTTGGTAAGTAAAGATTTTCATGGTACGGATCCCTTGGATTAGTGTTTTGATATAAGTGAGTATATACCGTTTGTCTCTTTTTGCTTCTGGGTGTACTCACTCATTATGATAATTTCTAGATCAATCCATTTGTCCACAAATTTTGGGAATTCCTCATTTTTAATAGCTGAGTAGTATTCCATCGTGTAAATATACCACAGTTTCTTAGTCCATTCTTCTACTGAGGGACACTTAGGCTATTTCCATGTTCTGGCTATTATGTATAGAGCAGCTATGAACATGGTTGAGCATATGTCCCTGTTGTGTGGTAGGGCATTTTCTGGGTATATTCCAAGGAGTGGGGTAGCTGGGTCTTGAGGAAGCCCTATTCCCATTTTTCTGAGAAAGCGCCAGATAGCTTTCCAAAGTGGTTGTACTAGTTTGCATTCCCACCAGCAATGAAGGAGTGTTCCTCTCTCTCCACATCCTCGCCAACATGTGGTGTCATTTGAGTTTTTGATCTTAGCCATTCTGATGGGTGTAAGATGGAATCTCAGTGTCGTTTTGATTTGCATTTCTCTGATGACTAACGAGGACGAGCATTTCTTTAAGTGTTTCTCGGCCATTTGTTATTCCTCTGTTGAGAATTCTCTGTTAAGTTCCAAGCCCCATTTCGCAACTGGGTTGTTTGGTTTTGTGGTGTTTAGTTTCTTGAGTTCTTTATATATTTTGGATATTAAACCCTTGTCAGATGAAGGGTTGGTGAAGATCTTTTCCCATTCTGTAGGCTGTTGCTTTGTTCTCTTGACAGTGTCTCCTGCCTTACAGAAGCTTCTCAGCCTCATGAGGTCCCATTTATTAATTGTCGACATTAAGGCCTGGGCTGTTGGTGTACTGTTCAGGAAGTTGTTTCCTGTGCCTATGTGTCCCAGGCTCTTCCCCACTTTTTCCTCTAACTGAATTAATGTCTCTGGTTTTAAGTTGAGAAGACAGTGGCTTTTAAAGTATATAAGTCCATATGACCTGAGGAGAATGTAAAAAAAAAAAAAGGAACCATAGACTCAGTACAGATGGAAATTGAAGAAATATTTATGTTAAAAAAGAACTTATGTTAGATACCAGGGCAATATATTTGATTATAAAAAATATAGTTTCAAAGAGAGAAGTAAAAGGGAATATATGATAGTATATGACCCAATGTGCATCTTGACAAATTGGCACTTAATACAAATGTTGGTGTACAGTAACATTATGAGAAAGGGCCTTGCATATAAAGAAAGAATAGATGGTTTTGTAAGTGTAGCTGTAGTGCTAGTTTCAGCAGCACATATACTAAAATTGGAATGATACAGAGAAGATTAGCATGGCTCCTGCGCAAAGATGACACACAAATTTGTGAAGTGTTCCATGTTTTTTCACTTACCAGGAGATTGGGATAGATGTGATGAGAGGACATCCTACTGAGACTCTAGATAAGAGAAATATAGGAGATGGGGAAATAGAAGGACTCAGAGAGTCCTAGAAACCTACAAGAAGAATATTATTTTGGGTGGATCGGGGCCCAGGGGGTTCTGCTCAAACTATTGCACTAAGGACAATACAAGTAGTAAACATCGAACTCTTACTCTGATCTACCCAATAGTCAGGGCATTCTCTAGAGTTATGTGGAGAGCAGGAACTGACTCCGACATGATCTCTGGTGCTCCATATTTGACCATCTCCCCTTGGTGGGGAGGCCTGATGGCACTCAAAGAAAGAATAAGCAGGCTACCAAGATAAGATTTGATAGCCTATGACCATAAAGTGGGGGAGGAAGGCCCTCCCAGTCATAGACCTAGGGGAGTGGAATAGGGTGAAAGCAGGAGGGAGGGGGAAAATGGAGGATACAAGTGATGGGATAACAATTGAGTTGTAATCTGAATAAATTAATAAAATTAAATTTGAAAAAATGGAAAAAAACTGTAGCTGTGGTATATATCATGCCATTCTGGTCTTAAAATCTGACAGATGCAAACTGAAGGAAGAAGGATTTATTTAGCTCATGGTTTCAGATTCCTACTGTACTAATTCCTCCAACCAGGTTTTACCTCCAAACATTCATCACAAAAGTGTCAGCAATTTATGAATCCATCAACAGATCAACCTGCCCATTGAGGTAGAGTCCTCTGGATCCAATTGTCTGGTGGTGAGTAATCATACAGACTAATAATTTTGCTTACAATTCCCCCAAAACCTTTCTTAATCAGATCGAACTGTAAAAATAAACTATCACCATGGTGTTGATTGACTCTGAACAGAATACTTCTGTCTTCATTGAAATATTTATAGAGAGTACACTTGAAAGTGAGGACTGGGGAGAGAGATTTTCTTAATTCAATGAGGGAAATAATGGGTAATTTCTCTAAGGGAGGGGGATGCTGAATTGACTAAGGACATATATTAGGATTTACCTCAAAATCAAGATTCACTCTGAGATATGTTATTGAGACTAGGGTTAGTAAATTCAGCTCTGATATGACTTCTAGAATAATATACTAAATTGGGATTAGACACTTAAGTGATGTAATGACGTAAATACTTGTAAAGGATCAGTAGAAAAGTTGGCTCTAGGAAAGAGATAGAGAGAAGTCTTTAAACTGTGATGAGATTCAGATGGCCGTGAAATGAAAGAAAAGCAGAGAACTGACGCAGAGAGCTACAGACAGCATCTCTTAGGACTGATTGACCAGGTAGCTAATGCGGAGCTCCTGGCAGTTGATGGCTGTCAAGACTTGTGCTGTTAGAGCCCTGAGAGAAACCTTCCAGTTCTAGTAGCTCTATCATGTCAAGTTCTGTATTGGGCACTGCCGGAAGAAACCGTGGCTTTTGTCTGTGATTTACAGATTTTTGTAGCTGTTTTTGGTGGGCTTTTGGCCCTCTCTGCTGTGTGTAGCAGATTCTTTTCAAGGGTAATCTCACTTGTGCACAACCCCAGGAGTGGAATGCTGTATTTAAGCAGCTTTGAAGATTTTAAAAATGGTATTAGTGTGATGAAACAAAAGAATAATTGAGTTGAAATATTCTGCAAGCTGCTATAATGAGAAAACGTAAGATTCCAAGCTGGCTGTGGAAATGAAATGAGTACCTAAGGGGACTGTAACTTTACTCTTGCAAGCTAGAAGCTGAAGTCTCTATGCTGAGATAATGTTCTTAATTCCTTAAATTTTCCAGGAAGTTTATGTCTCTGATTATAAAGGGCTTATCACATCACACACACAATAACACACACATACACACACACACACACACACACACACACACAGAGAGAGAGAGAGAGAGAGAGAGAGAGAGAGAGAGAGAGAGAGAGAGAGAGAGAGAGAGAGAGAGAGAGAGAGAGAGAGAGAGAGAGAGAGAATTTCATTTTTTCAATGTAAATATTTGCGTGACTTAAATATATGAAAAAGAGATAGACATTTGTTGATCTCTTGATGCATTTCAGGTCTCATGTTGCTTAAAATTTTAACCAAAATGAGTTTGATTTTAATTTTATATGTATATTGCAGTGCTGTCCCCAATTCCACAAAACGATTTCATTGAGGTTCAAATGAAAAGAATAAACCAAGTATGCTGCACTTGCTGTACTGGGGGATGCTGTGTGATTTTGCACTGTAGTACTTACTGAAACATAAAGGAGCTGCTGGGCTCTAGGAACCCAGTGCTTTGTTTATTGACTTGTGAATTAATTAAATCTTAGCATCAAGGAAGCCTCAACAGCAGGGACTTCAGGAAGATTCCTTCCTAGAGTTCTAGTTTGTTCCCAGGGCCCCTCACTTTAGTTCCTGCTGTACCTCAATGGGTGAATTCAGTACTAAAACTGGAACTTCTTTAATATATTGTACTCATCTGTTTCAATAAATAAACTATGCCTGGTCAGGTCAGAAAATATTAAGTAGTAGATAATAATTGCAATCACTACTATTATTATCAGCAGCTGCCAGGGACATGGTTCTATTGAGAGCTTTAAGAAACAGTAACAGTTCATCCTCATAAAACTTGTATTATTATTATTATTGCTGTTGTTGTTGTTGTTTTTGCTATTATTATAATTATTATTATTTACAGATGAGGGATATGAGGCTCAAGCAATGTAACTTGACTAAATTTATTCAACAATTTATGGGCCCTCAGAAAACCTGGAAAACTTTAAATTTTCTTTCTTACTTACATTAACCTTAGGGCTGTACAATAAGTATAGTAATTGAAAAATGTGTGATACTCACTTTTTCAGTACTTTCACAAATTTATCTCCTGATCTCTGTATTAGAAGATTAACGTAACTGTCTCCTTATATTATAAATCATCTTGTGTCTCTACAAAGCATCATAAGGTGGTTGTTAATTTCTTTCAGACGCTGTATATATAGCTTAGTGCAAACATTTATTGGTACCTTGGGGCGACCCTTTTGTTATAGCTGTAACGACAACCATCAAATAGAAGTGTACGCAATCTTTTACCTTAGGGATCCAGGTCCTATTTTTATTAGAATCATTGCTATAGGGCTTGGAGATTTTTAGGTCATAAACCTGGTCTCTTAAATCAGGAACAGGAGACCTCTTCCACACCATGATTCATGCTTCCACATATGTCTGCCAAAATAAGCAATGCATTCTTTAAAAGAAAGCTTAACATAGTTTCTATACTTCAAAAAATTACATTTGCTATTTAAATTTGCAGTGGCCAAATAGAAAGTCAAACCTAGTAAATACAAGGACAGCATTTCACTACAGCAGGAAAGCAGGTATTTGTCTGAGATTTTATCCGATATCTTTACCATGTTTCTATACAGCATTTGTATTGATACAGCTGAATACTGTGAAGAAACAGGTCATAATATTGGAATAAAGGATGTAGTTTAAGAGAAATGTTTTATCTGACAAGTCAGGCCTAGCCTTCTAATTGCTTTATGTATAGTGCTTGTACCAACTGATAGTGCTTTTTTTTCCATGAACAAAATACTTTTCTCTTATAGGAATGAATGTTTATACTTATTAATAACTTTATAAATTTATTAATTCCACTGGAAATTTATTGAAAAGATTTAGGAAGTCACATCAATTTTTGTTTTATTTTTGTCTATAGAAAAATATGATAAAATATTTGAAATAATTTTTGTTTTAATTTGAATAACAAAACACGTATTTTATTTTGCTGAATTTTTCTTTCAATATATGTTTATTACTTTAAATACATTTTAAGCCAGTGCTCAGTGGAGCATGCCTGTAATTCCAGCACTCAAGGAAGCTGAGGCAGATGGATCTCTGTCAGTTTGAAGCCAACCTGGTCTACAATGTGAGTCCAGCATAGCCAAGGCTACATTGGAAAGCCATGTCCCACAAACAATTAAGTAAGCAAACAACAACAACAAACATTTTAAAATCTGGCAACCACCTTGGTTGTCAACGGACTTTAAGTGGAATGAACTAAAACCCAAGCACTTGATGATGACAGCCTATATGCTATTTTAATAAATACTGAAAATGCACACATACATAGAATGCATAAGCACATGCATTAATAATATATATATACTATACACCACACACCATGCATATATGTACATAGACACATATGCATACATATATGTGCACATATATAGATATACAACACACATTCATATGTATATACATACACACATACACATACATATATACATACATACATATACATAGTCATATATATACTATGCACATATGTACATACATAATACATTTATACACATTTACCACACCCACATATATACACATATATGTAATACATAAACAAATACACATACATGCATATATACATATATACATAACATATACATGTATGCATAACCATACACAACACACATACACATACACACAGACACAGATATATACATACACACATATATGAATTATACATATGTGTACACACATGTACATACATACATGCATACAGATAAGACATATATACATAAACATGTGTACATACACAAATATATACACACATATAGACATACATACATTTATGCATACACAAAACACACACACAGACTCATGCACACATGTGCACACACACACATTACTTTTTTCTGACAGTTCTGTTCCTTTAAGGAACCCTGACTAATACAAACAGTTAGGACACGGAAAAAAATTTAAAAGAAATATCTTTTAAAATTTGTATTCTCTGATAGTTACTAATTGTACAACTTATCAAGTGAAAAAAGCAGATGCTTAAAGTTATTGGGAACATATTTTTGGGTACTATTTGCATGAAACTATTGAATAAGCTTCCATTCACAACATTTCCTACGAGATTCTTCTCATGTATAACTAGTTATTGCTTCTTTAGACTTTTACAACTTCGTGCTTCACATGCTTTTGTTTTTATTTATCATCACCAAGTTCTTAGTATCTTAAACTGCCACTAGGTGCGTACTTTAAGAATATTATTTTGTTAGAGGTCACTATTTAAATCTTATCCCTTAATTTGTAAAGCTCACTTTTGTCGACCTCCTCCCTCTGTATACTCTTTAGTGAGACACACACACACACACACACACACACACACACACACACACACACACACAGAACCACAAGCATCCTGATGAGTTTGGGTGCTATGCTGATGCTGTTCCTCAGATAAGCAATGTGCTGCCTTTCCCTGGTTTCCAACACCATCCATCCCCTGCAGGAAGCTTTCCCAAGCCAATTGACCTCTTTCTGGTGTGATTACCCTTTGTGGTCCTGGGCACATCAAGTGTCAGCTGATCTCCAGCTTACTAATTGCTTCACTCACTGTGCTGTTTCTCCTAGTAGGCTCTTAGTCCTGGGAATTGTAATAGTCTCTGTCAAAGCTTGTTCAGCATTAAGAAATAAGCATTAAAAATTATAAGCCGCTCCAGTAATAGATACATTTTTTGCAGCAAGAACATTTATATTAAAACATAGTAGTGTGCTGTATAAGATTGGAAGTATTCAAAATCATCATTTATCAAAGTGTCACCATTTTTTAATGCTCTCACAGGGGACAACATGTAGAAATGGCTATAACTCCATATCATATTTCATCCACAAAAGTAAATGTAACAAGATAGCATTCTATGTTAAACTCTGAAAATTTATAAGCAAGTTTAAGAAGTGCATACCTAAACTTTTGTAGTGGGTTTAAATTTTTCCCAACAATGACTTCAATCCATTCTGTTAATAAACTGTGAAACTATGTCTCTTCCCTTTACTTATACTATTTCCTTTTGTGTTTAGTTTTCCTAAGATGACAATATATGGTGGATCTATCTATCTGTTTCTCCCTCCACAACTATACAATATACTCCCATACCTTTATTCTTAAAAAATTGTATTAGAAGTAGGTTTCCTTTGCTCAGAATCTAAAGTGAATGTAGAAAAGTCTTGATACATTTCCAAGTGCTTTATATGAAAATGATGGTTTTCTTTATGAAAAACAAATAAAAGCAAATTGGACAAATGACTTCTAAAGGATACAGTTAATTCTGCATGCAGTAATATTTAAGCAAGTAACTCTTCTGTTTTACTTTTTGTTACTAGAGTAAAGCACTAATCAAAACCAAAGCATGGAGCAAAGGGTTTATTACATCTTAGATATTAAAATCCATCCTCTTGTGAAGCCACAGCCTGAGCTCAAACAGGAACCTGAATATTGGAGCTGAAGAAAGGACCAAGGAGGAAGCTGATTTTCTGACTTTCTCATTTTGTTTTCTTATAAAACACAGGAAATTCAAAAAAATCCATGCAGCATGAAAGTGTAGGGATGTGGCCCCATAAACCAGTGAACTAAAGATAAAGGTTTAGAGAAGATTAAAGTGGAGTATCTCAGTTAAAAATAAAAAAGCATTCTGTCTATCTCCTTAGCATGGCCTAAGGTGATCCCACATTTGTTCCTATTGGTTTTTCATTGCTGCAATGAAATGCCATAACCAAAGAGGAGGAAAGGGTTTATTGAGCTTACACTTCTGCACTGATGTTCTTCATTGAAGGAAATCAAGACCGGAACTCAGGGCAGCATTCTGGAAGCAGGAGCTGTTGCAGAAGCCACGGAAGAGTCTTACCTACTGGCTTGCTTCACATAGGTTGTTCAGCCTGTAGAACCCAAGAACACCAGCCTAGGAATGGTTTCACTCACAGTGGGCTGGGCCCTCCCCCATTGATGGCTTAATTTGAAAAATGCCTTACAGCTGGAGCTCCTGGAGGTATTTCCTCGATGGAGGCTTCTTCCTCCCTGATGACTCTGGATTGTGTCAAGTTGAGACACAAAACCAGCCAGAACATCAGGCAACTGACCCAGCACTACTGAAATATTAGGTCTCCATCCATGCCAGAGACTACATTAGTACTCTAATATTAGAATATTGATAAACTGCATATTTACACTCAGCAACTGTATTTTAGCACCAGGGTCATAATCTTATCCAATCCTGATCAATGTCAATATACAAATTCAGGCCTTGTTTTAACCATTTTTTTCTAAAAAGTAATATATTATTTCATGTGTCTTTGGAAAACAGTAACCTTTAGTTTTTTTTTTGTTTTTTTTTTTTTTTTGCTTTTAAAGACAGCATTTTGCAAATGTCTTAGAAAAGTATAGTTTAATAGATATTAAAATAGCCATCATGTAAAAGCATTTCATAGTGTCATTTTAGGATATTTGAATAAGAATTAAAGTTCTTATGAAATTTTGTATTTTTTAGCATATATACTAGCCAAGAAATATTTCTTTTGAAATATGTTATTTGAATTGACCAATATACTAGATAAATTAATTTCTGTCCAACTCACAAATCAATGTGTTAATGAACAAAGTATGTAGTTTATATCAGTGGTTCAATTACTCCTGCTACTTTCTTGTCCTTTAGTCACTTGTCCCCATCATTGATGCTCCTATTAGATGATACACAGAGTTCCACATTGTGGCATGAAAAAGTCAAAGCAGGATGTATCCATGAAGAAAGAGAGCACAGCTGGCCTTAGTGACTACTCTGTATCACCTGCATTGGCAGTGCAGTGTAAATAATTCCAGTGTCCTTCTGACAAAATGGGAGGAAACAGACAATATATTTTGTATCTTCACCTCAGTAGATGTATCTACACTTCATATAGGGTTGCATATTCATGGAAAATTTGAGAATTTAAGGTCATAAATCTCAAGGCAAGAGAACACATTGTTTCATCTTAGAAAGGATTCATCTTAAAGCTTGTATCCTTTTTATTGTTTTGAGAAAAGGGAAGGTCTAAAGTCACTGGTTATTCTAAATGACTTCAATGATGGTCGGAAACCCCCATTCATCTTTTAGTTTATATTAATACCAAACCAAATGTGTACTATTTGGTCTATTTTACCAACAAATATAAATCAGCAAGGATTTATTGCAACTGCAGCAAGGATCTATTGCAACGGCAAATATCTTTTCAATGAACATGTGAAAATATTATTTTAAATTGTAGCCAAATCACCAATGTCTTAGTTACTTTTCTATTGTTATGAACATGCCCTTTGACCAGACAACTTATATATAAAAAAAAAAGCATTTAATCGGAGGCTTGCTTACAGGTTCAGGAAGTGAGTTAATTAATGATCATCCTGGCAAAGAGCACAGCAGGAGGCAGGCAGGAATGGCACTGGAGCAGCAGCTGAGAGCTCTCATCCGATCCACAGGCACTGAGCAGAGAGCGGGCAAGCGGGACAGGCTGAGGCTTATGAAACCTCAACACACCATCTTCCTAAGCTTTTTAGTTCTCAAAATAATTCCACTTGAGTATGCTGGGAGTGCAGGTTAATAGCTTTCCAAATGAGAAGATGTCAGAGACAGTTTGTTAGCTGAACAGTCACCCAAAACTCTCTATAATGTTGGAGCATCATCTTCAGCCTTCTGGCCCAATATATATTACAGACATATTTGAGAGGCAGGAACTACTGAGGACTTGCTTACCCTGCCTTGGCAGAGTTTGATGGCCAATTATGCCTTCACCCAAGCTTGCCCATTTTTAGGCAGAATTCTGTCTGTGCTAGAAATGAGGAAATGGTGACCAGTGGCTGGTTTGCCAACTTTGAAGCCATCTCCATAAGGAAGTTCTTTGATGCTCATCATCCTCTTTGAGGTAGGCTGGGTGTTGCCAGGAGTTAACCTGTTTCATTGTCAGTGAATCTTTAAAATAATAAAAATCATTTTAAAATGCCATATTCTTCTATAACTACCTTCTGAAGTCTGTTATAGGCTTGAAGACCAGGTAGTTCAGTTTTAGAATTAAGTTTAGTTGTTCAGGGGTTAAGATGTTTTTAGATCTAGATAGATGTTTTAAGTTGATAATGATGAGATATGATAGATATTGACTTACATTGAGAATTTTATTTTTTAAAGTATTGTATTAATTTATTTATAATACATCTCAATTCTTAGCCCCTCTCTTGTATCCTCCTATGTATCCTTCCCTCCTGCTTTCCCCCTACTCCCCTCCCCTATGTCTGTGACTGAGGGGGCCCTCCACCCCCTGTATATGCTCTTAGGGTATCAAGTCTCTTCTTGGTAGGCTGCTATCCTTCCTTTGAGTGCCACCCGGCCTCCCCATCAAGGGGACGTGGTCAAAAATGGGAAAGAATTTCAGAAAAATACAAACAATCAGATGAAGGAAACCACTTACACCGAGATAAGAAAGATGTTTTCTTCAAGGCTGTCTAATACAAATAGCCAAAATACTAAGAATGTAACATTTATATGATTCCTGATTGTGTCATGGATCTTCTTGCTATAGGTAGTTTATTGTACCTATGTGCAATAATATAAAGGTATATGAAAAAAATAAAAATGTTTAATAAAAAAGATTCAAATAAATATGTCTTACTGTAGAAGATACACAGACAACAGATCACATAAAACAATAATCAATAATATTTCAAAAATGCAAATTAAAATTATGAAACACCATTGTGTACCTATAGAATTGCTAAGATTAAAAAAATAGATTGGCCATGTGAAATTTAAATGAGTATGGAGCAGCATATCTCCAGGAGAAGTGCAAGCTGGTAAATATGAACCACTTCAGAAGATAACTCATGGCTTCCTGGAATGCTGAAACTGCATCTGCTGTAAGAGCCTCCACTCTGCAGGCAGAAATCACACAGAAGACAGGCAAACCTATGTCCAAAGACTTGTGGGTGAATGTTCATAGCGTTATTTGTGATTGCTCCAAACTGGACATGAGTTCATAACAATAATATCCGTTGATATGTAAAAGGAATGAGCAAAAAAATGGCAGTAAAATATCACGTACCAATTAAAGAAATAAACTGATACCAATAATAATATAGATGCATTCCAAACTAATCAAAAGCAAAAAAAAAAGTTGGCTTTTAAAAGTGTGAATCATGAGTATTCATTTACATAGAGTTTGAAGGAATACCCAGTAACTCCTAGTGACAGAAAGGGACCAGCAGTTGCCTGGAGACTGTGAGAATGAGGGCTGTCAGGTGAAATGAGGACAGCAGAGCTTCAGAAGAGACATCTGAAGATGATTGTTATTTGAAAATTATGTGTAACATTGTCAAAATGTAGAAAGCTACACGTTTGAGATGTGTTTCACTTATTGCATGTCAGTGTGGTTCAGTATAAACAGTTTTGAAAGAAAAAAACAAACAAAAACCAAAAAACAAAACAAAACAAAATCCAACCAACTAACAACAACAACAACAACAACAACAACATCAACAGAAATTCAGTTCCACCAAATAGGGACTGAGCATTCAAATATATGAGGCTATGGAGGCCATTCACATTTATAAGGTTACACTAAAATATATACACACTTAGAAAAAACTCTTATTTTTAAATACTAAACCTAATATATAAAATCCAATTTACCAAAAACCCTTATTTAGTAAATGCACAAGCTTAATCAGTTGAGTTGAGTTATTAAAGAGCAAAGCAATTCCGTAAGTATGTAAACTATCAAGTTTCACATAAATGAATATTAAGGCTACTTCACAAATGAAGTTGAGGGATTCTACAACGGGAAATGTTTTTGTGAGGCGATATCTAGATTAGTATCTAGAATACTTATGGAAATGAATCTATTAATCACCACCCCCTCCAAACATCCAATCAATAATTGGGCAAGAGAATCAAGCAGACATCTCAAAAGAATGAACAGTTAACAAATGGCCAGTGAATCTTTTTTTTTTTTAAAGTGTTCAAAATCCTCACCAGTCAGGGAAATACAAATTCACACTGGGTTAGGGTTCCACCTAGCTTCAGTCAGAGACACTATCACAGAGAAAACGTGCTGTACAGGCTGCAGTAAAGGAAAGCCTGCACACTGCTGTCAGGACTGTGAGATACAGGAAGGACTGTGCACTGCGGCCGGGATGCAAGTGAGTTCAGCTGGTACAGAAGTCAGTGTGGAACTGTCTTCAAAAACCAAAGATGTGTAACTGCTGAGCGCCCCGGCGGTCCCACCCCATGGCGTATACCGAAGAGCTCTGAGTCAGCATGGCGTGAAGATCCATGACACATCCATGTTTATCACCAACCTATTCACAGGAGCTAAGGAATGGAGCCAGCCTAGTGCTCAAAAAACACATGAGTGGGCTAAGGAAATTTGATTTATATGCACAATAAAAATGTGCACCCATAAAGGAAAATAAAGCCATGACATTTAGGACATATTTTTAAATAGAATATGAAGATTAGCTGAATGTTTCAGTAAAAATTGTGGACAGTATAAAAACAGAATGTTCATCCCTCAGCCTCCAACAATATTATATTTTCTAGCTAAATGAACTGAGCTCTCCTACTGTAACATAAATCCACAGAGAGGAAGTAGAACTAAAGCACATTGATTTTACTTTCTTATTATATCTTTGCACAGCACACTTAATATTGTTATATTTAGGTTAATAAGTGGCTGTGGAATTTAACTTAATGTATGCTATTTAGAGCCATTTATTGCGCTTTAACTTAGTTGATTACCATTATCAGTCCACCTTTAGACCAGTCAATTCTAACAGTTGCCATGGAGACTGAAATCTGTAACTAATCACCAACATGATAACCTTTGTTAATTCATGTAAAATACTGCCATTGTACTACTTAAAATGAAAGGTAGACACAGGAGTATTCTTTTTAATGGAGTCTACATCCTTTTTTGTGTTTACTAGTCAGAAACTCAGTGTTTTAAGAAACTTAAGTTAGGAAACATTTTCCTAAAGGCAAAAATATAGATACCTCGTCTACTTAGAACAATACAAAATTAAAGTGGGTAGCATGTAGAACAGCGTTTCTAGATGAGATTATTATTTAAACATTGATTTGTTTATTTTATTACAGCTTGCCTTTGAAGGTACTAATAAAACAAAGGCAGGTGTTGTGCCTTGCCTTGTGAATTGGGAAAACACTCATTTTGCCTCAAGCTTTTGACTTCTTCCGAGTAGTTTTTATTTTCAGCCAATTTTGCCACATATAGGTGTAGTCTATGAATTATGCTTGGTAATTCAATTTGCATAGTTTTAGCATTGAAGTTACATTTTGAGAAATGAAAGGCATTTTAAGGAGGAGATAAATTATAAAGCAACACACACACACACATACACACAAATCCACTTCTGCTTTGTTTCCATACATGAGCTATTGATCCATATGTTAAAGAAGAAACATAAATAACGAATAAGACTGATTTTACATAGTAAAATCCAAAACAAAAAAACACACACAGACACAACAACAACAACCTTTCGATTCATTCTTCTGACTTCTTAATTTGCAAATTGCTTTCCCTCACCTCTTTTCCATTTTAAAGATATAAAAGGCCAATAACAGAAAATAACCCAGACTAAAATGTTTTCTTATTAAAATTTCATCTGACATGGACTCTGGCCCCCACACGTTGATCACTTCCTCCTGGTGGGACGGCCTTGCCAGGCCCCAGAGAAGAAGATACAGGCAGTCCAGATGAGACTTGATAGGCTAAGGTCAGATGGTAGGGGAGGAGCGCTCCCTTTCTAAGGACTAGGAGAGGGAGGGAGAGGGTGTGAGGAAGGGATGTGGCATTAGGCGCAATGAGAGAGGGGACTACAATAGGGATGTAAAGTGTACAAATTAAAAATAATTTTTAAAATAGAAAAACGTTCACTAATGCTACATCAAATAGGTTAACATTTCTTCTGAATGTGGGCATTTATTCTTCTACATTGACTCTATGAATGGATGTGTAATTTCTTGGAGTACTTTGTATTTTAATAAATACACAGTAGATTCTCCTTACCTATACAGAGTAAATTGCAAGAATTGGCACAGACACTTGAAGATATACCCAGCCCTGGAAAAAACACACACATGCAATAATGCATATGTATACATATATATACATACACACAAATATAATAATATATATATTTCCATGCATATATACATATTTTCCCATAGAGATGTACACATATGATAAAAACTTATAAACCAGATGCCATAAAAGATTAACATAGTTAACACAGATATCAGTCATGTCAATATGTGATTTGTCTTCTTTCCTTATTAACTGAAAAATATTCACCTTTAAGTTTTTCATATCTATACTTTTTTATTTTTTAATTACGAATAGAGTTTTCAATGTAATATACTCTTGTCATGGTTTCCCTTTTCCCAACTACTGTAAAAAAAAATCCTCATCCACACAGTCTTCCTTTCTCTTTCTTCAGAAATCAAACAGGCTACTAAGCCTGTGTGCATACGAGCGCGCGCACACACACACACACACTAGATAGATAGATAGATAGACAGACAGACAGAAAGACAGATAGATGATAGATAGAGAATAGAACAAAGCAAGAAAGCAAGCAAATCAACAACCAAAACAGAGCCAAAGTAAAGACTTGTGAAACACATATAGACACATAAATATAAATATTCACACACAGGTGTACATGCATGCATACACACATACACATAAACATAAACAAATTGAAAACAGTATAATTATAAACAAAAGATGTGTAAGATTAAAAACAACCAAAGAATTGTGAAACAAGATTTTCTAAATCTACCACTGAGTTCAACACCCCCGTCCCTCAACCCTACACACATACAGTGAGAGAGAGAGAGAGAGAGAGAGAGAGAGAGAGAGAGAGAGAGAGAGAGAGAGAGAGACAGAGAGACAGAGAGACAGAGACAGATGGACCTATAGACAGACAGAGAAAGTGAGAGATAGCCTCAAACTCAGGGATCCACCTGCCTCTGCCTCCCAAGTGTTGGTACTAAAGGCGTGAGCCATCACCTCTGAGCTCATATGTTTGCCATTTACTGCTGGGTAGTGGCCTTGTCATAAAATGTTGTTTATTTACCTAGAGAGACTCTGTTGGATAAAACTAAGTTTTTCCTTTGTGGAAAGTTGCCAATTGGAGATAGTTTCTGGGTTATGGATGGATACTTGTATTCAATTCACCTCTTAGAACTCCTACTCATATGAACTAAACTTGTGCAGGCCCTACACATGCTGCCACAGTCTCTGTAAATTCATGTGTATCAGCCTGCTGTGTATAGAAGGCCTTGTTTCATTGGTTTCCTCCATCCCCTCTGTCTCTTACAATCTTTCTGCCTCCTCTTTTGTAAAATTTCCTGTATCTTGAAGGAGACTATGGATGGGTGCCGATTTAGAACTTACTATGTTAAGGTCTATAACTGATTGCACACTGTCCAGTTGTGAGTCTTTGGGTCTTAGTATTCATTCTCACCTACAGCAGGAGGATGCTTCTCTGATGATGGCGAGGAATGGTACTTATCTTTGAGTATTTCCGAATGCTTTAGTAGTCAATTTATTGCCTTGTTCCTTGTCAGGGATGGAGTCTATCACATCGAATGGGTCTTCAATCCAAACTGATAGCGAGTGTTTACTCCCATCCCTTTTATGCTGCTATTGGATAAGCACATCTTCCAGGAAGGTTGCCGTTATATATAGAAGCATTTGTAGCTGGGTTGGTCTTTACTTTTTTCCTCATGTGGCATAAGGTATTTTCCTGTACCTTGAAAAAATAGTCCTCGGTATAAAGCCTCTAGTTAGTTACTAGCTTGACTTCTCCCTGTTTAATGAGTTTTGTAAGTGTTGCCTTCAACAATAGGGTCTTCCTTAATTTTGTGGAGAGCAAGCAATAGCCTAGGAAATATCCTGATTCTTTGTGGCCCCATTGATCAAGAACTCAATTAGATATAACTAATTTTTGGAGCTGGAAATTTCAGTTGGTGAAGAAAGATGTCTAATTGGAGTTTTCTTCTTCATTATTTTGTAATTCCACTTAGAATTATTTAATACAGGTATATATTGTAGGAAGCTACTAATCTATTGGAGTAGGTTTTCATTAGGTCTCTGAAATAGCTCTTGGTTTTAGCTATCTCTAAATTCCCTCCCTTACTCCCTTTACTTCTTTCTATCTGTTTCATCTTTCCACTCCAGTCTATCTACATCTGTCCATCTGTAACCATGTCTATCTTCCCTTCCTCAGGAGTTCCTTCCATCCTCCCTAGTTCCCTACTCTCTAACTGCCCTCTATGGTTTTCGGGACCGTAGGATGCTTATCAAAGATTTAACCACTAACATCTACATATAAGTGAATACATACCAAGTTTGTTACATGGTGTCAGGTGTAAAATGGAATCTCAAAGTAATCTTGATTTTCATTTCACTGATGTCTACAGAATATAGCGAGACCTATGGGATACAACAGAGGCAGTTCTAAAAAGCAGGTTCATAGCACTGAATACCTACATAAAAATTAGGAGATATTTCATATTAGCAACAATGACATACTTGAAATCTCTAGAGCAAAAAGAAGAAATTACACTCAAAGCGAATAGATGACAAGAAATAATCAAACTCAGGGGTGAAGTCAATAAAATAGAAACAAAAACAATTACAAGGAGTCAACAATACAAAGAGTTGATTTTTTTCAAAATCAGTAAGAATGATAAACTTTAGCTAAGTTAGCTAAAAGACACAGAAAGACAACTCAAATTAATAAAACTAGAGACATGTCAATAGTTGTCAAATTTTATAATGTTCTCTATTTGTTGTGAAAAGCAACTTGTTTTATGAGAAATGACAGCGACACTTATCTGTAGGTATAGGAATTATATTAGTTTATTAAGGTGGTTCATTAGTATGTTTTCTACACTCTAGGTTCTCACTTGCAAGAGGCAGTTGTGTAATATGATGCATGAACCCCCTCCATTGAGCATTCCCTAAGCCACATTAGATGTTCTTGTCTCCCTAAGATATGAATGCAACGTTTAAGGATATCTTACCAGGATGGTCATTGTTGTGGTCTATAAGTGTCACAGCAGGCTAAGACTGGTGATTGCTTTTTTTCCCCAAGCAGCCTTCACAGAACATCCAGATACTATGAGAGCTAGTACTAAGTGAGACATTTGCATTTCACTTCCTTACCAATGATTCTGTACCCTGTGTCTGAAACCTGCAGTATCTTCAGCATATGAATAGGTTCTTACCTTCAAATTCTATGTGGTGATTAAAGACAACAATAACATATTATTTTGGAGATCCCTTCAATCAACAAAGTCCCTTGAGCCACAACTCCAGTGAAGGTTTACCATGCCTGGCACTGGGACTATTACCACCCTAGGATCTCTCTCCCAAAGTCTGGCATTAAATGAGACTTTTAGATGACCCAATGTCTCTTGTGGGAATTATTATCTTGCAAAGTGGCATTCAAACATATTTTAGATCACACGTAAAATATATATTATCTGTTAGAACTGTTAGATCTTATCACACACACACACACACACACACACATTTTAGCATCAGAAGACTTCGAAGATACAAAACCTGTATATATTCTGCAGAAAATTTCAGTCTTACAACAGTAACAATCTCTTTTAAATGCAATTGACATTTATGACTACATAAACCATCAGTAATAACATTTGATAAATCAGAGTCTGGTTATGTAACTCCAGCTGGCTCTGTTTCCTTCTGCTTCAGTGTGGAGGTCACAGGTGTATTCTACTATGTTCAAAAATCAATGACACATTGAAGAGAATCCAATATAAACAACACATTTGAATTAGCAGCTATTGATGGCAGAAAGGGTTTTATGGAAAATTTTGTAATCATGTAATTTCTATTTCATTCCAGTTCAAGATGTCAAAAATAATCTAGGTGTATAAATTATTTTTAAATTTTACTGCATTTTTCTTGCTTCATATTGTATTTTTAATTTTGTCTTACAATATGCAAGTTTCATGAAGACAGATCTTCCACGTTGGTTCATTTATACAGGGCCTTTACAGTAGGTTCTCGAATACAAATAGCCATAACACGACTTTTTGAACATATTTTGATGTAAGAAATAATGTTAGCCAAAACCATTACCATACTAAGTGAGCATTTTATATGGGAAGAATTTATATAATCTCTACTTAATTATATTTAATATTTATAATAATTTATGAAATGTAATACTATTAACCAAAACATTAGGCACATTTCACAATGCTTCAGAAATAGTTTGTAAGATGGTTGACATTAAAGCCTACACTACAGGATTCCAGATTGATTACTCTTCGCTGTGGGCAGAGATGACCACTGCATTGTGGGGGGTTGACTCAGTTATATTTACTTTATGGTGATACAAGTGTGATGTTTTAATTTTTTTTTTTTTTTAGTTCCAATATTTTATTTTATTTTATTTTATTTTATTATTAATTTATTCTTGTTACATCTCAATGTTTATCCCATCCCTTGTATCCTCCCATTCCTCCCCCCCCCCCCATTTTCCTATTATTCCCCTCCCCTATGACTGTTCCTGAGGGGGATTACGTCCCCCTATATATTCTCATAGGGTATCAAGTCTCTTCTTGGCTACTTGCTGTCCTTCCTCTGAGTGCCACCAGGTCTCCCCCTCCAGGGGACATGGTCAAATGTGAGGCACCAGAGTATGTGAGAAAGTCGTATCACACTCTCCACTCAACTGTGGAGAATATTCTGACCATTGGCTAGATCTGGGAAGGGGTTTAAAGTTTACCTCCTGTATTGTCCTTGGCTGGTGCCTTAGTTTGAGTGGGACCCCTGGGCCCAAATCTGCCTATCATATTGTTCTACTTGTAGATTTCTAGGACCCTCTGGATCCTTTTATTATGCTGTTCTCCCATGCGTCTCTCATTTAGAGTCCCAATAGGATGCCTTCCCCTCTGTCCCAGTTTCCTGGTAAGTGAAGGCTTTCGTGGGACATGCCCCTTGGGCTAGTATGCAGATATAAGTGAGTATATACCATTTGATTCTTTCTGCTTCTGGGTTAACTCACTCATTATGATCATTTCTAGCTCAATCCATTTATCCACAAATTTCGGGAATTCCTTGTTTTTAATAGCTGAGTAGTATTCCATAGTGTATATGTACCACAATTTCTTTATCCACTCTTCTACTGAGGGACACTTAGGCTGTTTCCATGTTCTGGCTATTACGAATTAAAAAAGGCGTCAGTATTAAATCTTGAAATTTTCCTGAGCTCACAACATTTAGTATGATGTCCTTTTCCACATGTCATGTTGTATGCTGCAGCTCCTGCTCAGCCATGGAATCAGGAGTGTTAAGGGCCTATTTTATACACTGTGATGTGTTGTTAAGCCATGATAGTTACTAGGGTGGGTAAATTGAATGTATTTTCAACATGAAATGTGTAGTTGTGAAATAGAACCATATTTTTGGCTAGAGAACATCTGTTCTATATTGTGTCTAAAAACAGGTGAAACCTAATCAAAATTAACACTTTAAAATAATGAATCAAAATTAAGTCAATTTGAATTACATTAAATGTAGAAAATCAGTTTCTTGTCACATTAGCCATATTTCAGGCTTTCAATAATGCAGGTATAATTCATAGTAGATGTATCAGTGCCAATATGGACTGTTTCCATCATCATAGATATCTGTATTCAAGCACTGGATAATGTGGATCTGGAATACTTATCAGCAATCATTATCTGGAAATATGTGAGTCTTTCCAATTATCCTGTTAGAATGTTCTCTTGTGACTAACACCACTGCAACATGAAAGCTACTCTAGACAGTGCACCAAAAGAATGGTGACGACTGAGTTTCAATGACATATATTCATGGATAGTAATTTGAGTAATATTTGCATTAGAAGCATTATTCTATCACCATTAAAATTGTTAAGAATCCCTTTTTTTTAGCCTTTAAGTCAGATGATAATAGCCACAGGGTTCAAGTTCTCTGATTCTTGGTTCCCACTTCTGTATTGTCTCAATTATAAAATGATTTCATTTTATATAGTTCAGAAACCTGAACAAAAATTATCCTCTGACTTTGGAAGTCTAATCAAAATTCTCTTTAAGATTAAATTAATTGAATTTTAGAATATGAACTATATTTTTTTTTTTAATTTATTCTTGTTACATCTCAATGTTTATCCCATCCCTTGTATCCTCCCATTCCTCCCCCCACCCCATTTTCCCATTATTCCCCTCCCCTATGACTGTTCCTGAGGGGGATTACGTCCCCCTATATATTCTCATAGGGTATCAAGTCTCTTCTTGGCTACTTGCTGTCCTTCCTCTGAGTGCCCCCAGGTCTCCCCCTCCAGGGGACATGGTCAAATGTGAGGCACCAGAGTATGTGAGAAAGTCGTATCACACTCTCCACTCAACTGTGGAGAATATTCTGACCATTGGCTAGATCTGGGAAGGGGTTTAAAGTTTACCTCCTGTATTGTCCTTGGCTGGTGCCTTAGTTTGAGCGGGACCCCTGGGCCCAAATCTGCCTATCATATTGTTCTACTTGTAGATTTCTAGGACCCTCTGGATCCTTTTATTTTGCTGTTCTCCCATGCGTCTCTCATTTAGAGTCCCAATAGGATGCCTTCCCCTCTGTCCCAGTTTCCTGGTAAGTGAAGGCTTTCGTGGGACATGCCCCTTGGGCTAGTATATATTTTTTATCTTAGCCAAAATGCTACAAAGCAGTAGCATACTGACTATATTAGAAGAAATCAACATTCCATTTGTTTTCCATTTAGTTAATCCAAAACTTGTATGTATTTTCCAAGAATTGTGTGATGTTTCCTATTTGTGTGTCATGAGCACTTAGATCAGGTAAGTATATTTTTTTAAGTGTTTATCATTTATTGGTACTGAACATAATTTACAAATTTTTACTGTTATTTTGAGATATAGTGCACATTACCATTATCTTTGATCAACATATAATGCAATAGAGCACCATAACTAATTTTTGTATGTAACTAAGCTTCTTTCCAATTGATCAATTTGATATTAGCAGCATTATGCTAACCATTAAAGTGAAATGTAATTAACCATGTGATGACTAATCTTATAAGTTTAAGTTGTTTCAGTCCAAATATCATATCTGACTTTGTTGTGCTTTTAGAACTTGTTAAACTTTCTTATCCTTAATAGCAACATGGTATTCAGTTCTTGAAGTATTTTGTGTATAATATTAGAAATTTAGACATACACATACTTGATTATTATATAGATAATATTTCACATCTCATGCAGCATTCAAACAAGGATAGCATAACATATATTATTATCAAACTGAATGATGTAATTTTGAAGAATGAGAAAGATGATATTAAGAGCAGTATTGAATGGGATCACCATTCTAGCCACCATGAAAGATGGCGATATGTCTATTTTTCTCAACTGCCTCCATTCCTGTGAACAGACAGAAGAATGAACATCCTGTGCTTTGTCTTGGGCTACTTTTTCTCTGTTTGTTAGGTTCAACTCCAATATGATAGTTTTGTTTTATCTAACTATATTTTATTTTACTTAAAACACAACAACACAAAGTATTATTTAAAGCCATTTATTAATAAGTCTAATGGTTATTCATTTTTGCAGTATATTATTCTATTTTTCTGCATAATTACCATTTATTTAAGAAGTCATAGAACACCTAATTACTTTAATTATTTTAAGAAAATTCTGAATATATATTATCAAGCTATCACTCTAACTAGAACAAAATCCTTGAGAGTAGAGCACTTCTTTCATTTGTTATTGTTTTCTACTTCTTTCCCTTATTCTTACTTTCCAGGCATTGAGTTGAATCCATGGCCTCATGAAAGTTAAGCTTAGACTCTATTGGGCTATGTTACAATGCATTGGCTAGCAGTTTTCAGTGTGACAGCTCAGAAGTACCCTAGCATTGCCTCAAAGTTTTTTTACACATGACCCTTTTACATCTGAGAAAATGAGTCTTGATATTTATTGATTTATAAAATAGGTCCATAAATCAGATATGTAATAATAATATATCATAGTGAAATGATATATTATTAAGGTAGCACTTAGGCACACATCACATTTTTCTCATTAAAGAAAAAACGTGCTTGCTTATTTTTACACAAATAAGTAAATATTTCAGGGAGAAGAGACTCTTCAAGATTTGAGTTGAGTGATATTTTATGCTAATAATCATCAATGGAACTTTATACTGAAAAATCATAAATATGATAAAATGTCATAAAATGATAAAATACCCTTAGGGAAATTTCAGAAATTGGTGAAAATTCATTTCTAATCTCAATTCATAATTAATTTAAGAACTTCTTCACTCAGACCAATTTCTCTTATGAACATTGACGCAAAAATACTCAATAAAATACACGCAAAATGAATACAATAACATATCAAAGATATCACTCACCATGAACAGGTAGGCTTCATTCCAGGCATGCAGGGATGGCTTATTATATGGAAATCCATAAATGTAATCCACCATATAAACAAACTGAAAGAAAAAGCCACATGATCATCTCCTTAGATGCAGAAAAAGCATTTGACAAAAATAAAATACCCATTCACGTTTAAAGTTTTGTAGAGATCCGGAATACAAGGCACATACCTAAACATAATAAAGGCTATATACGCCAAGCCAATAGGGAACATCAAATTAAATGGAGAGATACTCAAGGATATTTCTCTAAAATCGGGGACCAGACAAGGCTGCCCACTTTCTCCATATCTCTTCAATATAGTTCTTGAAGTTCTACCCAGAGCAATAAGACATCAAAAAGGAGATACAGGGGATCCAAATGGGAAAGAAGGAAGTCAACTTATCCCTATTTGCTGATGATATGATAGTGTATATAAGTGACCCCCAAAATTCCACCAGAGAACTCCTACAGCTGATAAACACCTTCAGCAAATTGGCAAGATACATAATTAACTCAAAAAAAATCAGTAGCCTTCCTATATACAAATGACAAGCTTGCTGAGGGAGAAATGAGGAAAACTACACCCTTCACGATAGCACAAGCAATAGAAAATATTTAGGAGTTACTCTAACCAAGCAAGTGATGATTTGTTTGAAAAAAATTCAAAACTCTGAAGAAAGAGATTGAAGATGACATGAGACAATGGAATGATCTTTCTTGCTTATGGATTGGGAGATGCCTGGTGGCACTCAGAGAAAGAATAATAGGTCACCAAGAAGAGACTCGATACCCTATGAGCATATACAGGGGGAGGCGGTCCCCCTCAGTCACAGACATAGGGGAGGGGAATAGGGGAGAAGCAGGAGGGAGGGAGGAATGGGAGGATACAAGGGATGGACTAACAACTGAGATGTAATTTGAATAAATTAATAATAAAAAAGGGAAAAAAGTATATGTACATACTGAAAATGGCCATCTTACCAAAAGCAATTTAGAGATTCAATGCAATCCCTATCAAAATACCTACACAATATTTTAAAGACATTGAAAGATCAATTCTCAAGTTCATATGGAAAAACAAAAAACCAAGAATAGCTAAAGCAATCCTATATAATAACAGATTCTCTAAAGGAATCTCCTTAGCCAATCTCAAGCTGTACTATAGAGCAACAGTAATTAAAACAGCATGGTACTGTCACAACAATAGGCTGGTATCAATGGAATCGAATAAAAGACCGTGATATGAATCCACACACATATGGTCACTTGATTTTTGACAAAGAAGCCCAATCTATTCAATGGAAAAAGGATAGCATCTTCAACAAATGGTGCTGGTCTAACTGCATGTCTACATGTACAAAAATGCAATTGGACCCATATTTGTCACCATGCAGAAATCTCAAGTCCAAGTGGATTAAATACCTTAACATAAAACCAGAGACACTAAATCGGTTAGAAGAAAAAGTGGAGAAGTACCTGGAACATATTGGCACCAGAGTAAACTTCCTGAACAGAACACCAACAGCTCAGACCTTAAGGTCAACAATTAATAAATGGAACCTCGTGAGGCTGAGAAGCAGGAGGCACTGTCAACAGAACAAAGCAACAGCCTACACACTGGGAAAAGATCTTCACCAACCCTACATCTGACAAAGGTCTAATATCCAAAATATATAAAGGACTCAAGAAATTAAACACCTCCAAACCAAATAACCCAATTGAGAAATGGGGCTCAGAGCTAAACAGAATTCTCAACAGAGGAATAACTAATGGCTGAGAAACACTTAAAGAAAAGCTCAACCTGTTTAGTCATCAGGGAAATACAAATCAAAACGACTCTAAGATTCCATCTTACACCCATTAGAATGGCTAAGATAAAAAGTTCAAGTAACACTACATGCTGGTAAGGATATGGAGAAAGAGGAACACTCCTTCATTGCTGGTGGGAATATAAACTTGTACAACCACTTTGGAATTCTATCTGGCACTTTCTCAGAAAACTGGGAGTAGGGCTTCCTCAAGCCCCATCTATTCCACTCCTTGGAATATAGCCAGAAAATGTTCCACCACACAATGAGGACATATGCTCAACATTGTTCATAGAAGCTTTATTCATAATAGCCAGAACTTGGAAAGAGCCTAACTGCCCCTTAGTTGAAGAATGGATAAACTATGGTACATTTACACTATGGAATACTACTCAGCTTTTAAAAACAAGAAAATTCTGAAAATTGTGGAAAAATGCATGGGACTAGAGATGATCATAATGAGTGAGTTAACCCAGATGCAGAAAGACTCACATGGTATATACTCACTTGTAATTGGGCACTAGCCCAAAAGGCATATCCCATGAAAGTCTTCACTTACCAGGAGATTGGGATAGATGTGAGGACATCCTACTGAGACTCTAAGTAAGAGAAATATAGGAGAATGTGAAAACAGAAGGACCCAGAGGGTCCTAGAAACCTACAAGAAGAACATCATGATGGGTGGATCCGGGCCCAGGGGGATCTGCTCAAACTATTGCACTAACCAAGGAAAATACAATAGTAAACATGGAACCCCTACTCTGATCTACCCAATGGACCGGGCATTCTCCACAGTTATGTGGAGAGCAGGGACTCACTTTGACATGAACTCTGGTGCTCCATATTTGACCACCTCCCTTTTGTGGGGAGGCTTGGCGGCACTCAAAGAAAGAATATGCAGGCTTGATAGCCTAAGACCATACAGTGGGGGAGGAGGTCCCTCTTAGTCATAAACCTAGGGGAGGGGAATAGGGTGAAAGCAGTAGTGAGGGAGAGATGGTAGGATACAGTAATGGTATAACAATTGTAATCTGAATAAATTAATGAAATTAAAAAAAAGAACTTCTTTGCATGTGCACATATGTAGTATGTGAACATGTTTGCAGGAGTAGGTATACAGTGTGTATAACTGTGCAGTGACATGTATGGATATCGTTTTGGAGTTTACAAGTTAATGTCAGGTGTCTTCCATCATGATTCTCCACTTTATGGATTGAGGTAGAGTCTTTCCTGGAACCAGAAATTCTATGTTTCTATCTTACCTTGGTGATTACCTGTCTCTGCTCCCCAATGTAAGGAGTACAGGAAGCTGCCAGAGGTGCTCAGTTTTTTCATGGGATCTGGAGATTTGAACTCTGATCTTCACCCTTGCATGTTGAGTGCTTTTAACCACTGAGACATCTTTTCAGACCCCTTAGTTAACAAATTTAGCTTAATGACATTCATATCAACAATCTGAATATACAAACATTCTATGAAAGTACTACTTACCCAAAGATAATTTAATAATTGCTGATGAGGAATGATAGGGAAATATTAAATGTTAAAATTCTTCATTTTGGGTAATTATCTTAGTCAATGTTCTACTGGTGTGAAGGGATGCCATGATCATGTGGCCTCTTATAAAGAAAGCATTTAACTGGGGCTTGCTTATAGTATCAGAGATTTATTCGATTATCATCATGGTGGGAAGCTAGGTCATATTTAGGAAGACATGGTGCTGGGGATATTTTGATTTCTATATAAAGATCTACAAGCAGCAAGAAGAGAGAGATACTGGGACTGGCTTGGCTTTTGAAACCTCAAAGCCCACTCTGACTGAAACACTTCTTCCAAGAAGGCCACACTTACTCTACCTCCTAATCCCTCTAAGGTAGTACCACTCCCTAATGACCAAGCATTCAAATCTCTGAGCCTATGGGGTGCATTCTTATTCAAACCACCACAGTAGTCAAACCAATATGTTTCTGTAATAGCATAAAACCCTGCCCTCACAAAACAAAACAACAAAACAAAAACCACTGTAATCCTTAAATTACAGCCTACTTGCATATGAGCTGAAGTTTTTCAGGAAGCTTTTACTTGTGTGGTGCAGCAGAATACAGTGTAAGTGAGCATGCTGTTTATTCAGAGCCAAAGTTCCTGTGATGTAACATGAAAGACACTGCCAGAAACATTTCAGAATCATTGTGTTTGTTTTTAATTAACTTGTGGCCATCGCATGTTCAGAAAAAATTTAACGTTGCCAATTTTTTTCAGAACTTCCACATTCAGTTAGAAATGCCACCGAGGATTATAATTTAGCGTAGGAGCTGGGCTGAAGGCCATGAGGTGCTTAGGAAATAGAAAGTGCTTGGAACATATAAAAAATTCAAGGTTGTGCCAGATATTAGGAATTGGTGATTTAAGTAGTCATTGTAGCATGTATTTGGATGCTGAGACTGATGTGCTTAAATACAACTATTGAACTGATTCATATAAACCACATTATGAGTTCTTAGAGAGAATTCTAGATGTCTTTTGTTCTACTGGAAAATTGAAATTAGTATTCTAAGACAGTGAAAATGGAACAGCAAAGGACTTGTATTCGGAATCAAGACTGTAAAGTGATAACTAATCGTTGACAAAGAAATAATTGTCAGGATCAAATTGAAATCTTAACTATGTTTTTATTTTAATACACATGGGGATGTTTATTTTTACTATAATTAAGAACACAAGGGGGATCCCAAGATGGCGTCGACCAGTATGCACCATAGCTGATCTACTCCGAGGTGGCCAGGGACGTGAATGGAGCCAAGGACTGCTGGATTTTGAGAACTGTAGGTGAGAGGGGCCCCAAACTCCACAGATCGCCAGTGGGTCTATCCCCAGGACAAGTAACAGCCCACAGGTGCTAAACGCACTCCCCAAACTCTGAAACGGAATCCACAACCAAGCTGCAGCTGGCACATAAAACCCAAACTTGCCATCTGGGGAGGGGATTTTCCAGAGCCCCCAACCTGAGGAGTCTCAGTAAATAGGGTGAAACTATCACTGAATCTCTCCATCCCCACCACGCCAAACTGCAGAGGTCACCTGCCTAGCCCTAGTGGAAACACAGGTGGTGAGACTCACCAAAAACAGCTCGAGCTGGCATGTAGCTCGCGCTCCGCGTCCCGGGCCTAATCTGAACCCAGACACAAAGGATTGACCCTGGAAACAGAGCCAGTTAGAAACCAGCGTGGATTGCTCCCACAGCCCAGTGGGACCACCCATGTTATCGGGAGATGTGGGTCTTGCTTGCAGCATCTAACTGCAGATCTAAAGCGAGCTGGGAGCATTCTGACTTTCACTGGCAGAAAGAGAAGATAAAGGGGATTCCCGCCAGTGGTCTGAATCGCCATTTTCGCCAGCTACCCACCCAGGCTGCCAGCACTGACCTGGCACTCCCCAAATAACAGAATTTAGCTGAGTCCATTCTTGCGGGCGCAACAAGACCTCCCATGATATAGGGAGCCATGGGTCATGCTTGCAGGGCCTAACTGCTGATCTAAAGCAATCTGGGAGTGTCCTGACTTACAGGGGTGTGGAAATTGCTGCCTCCTTAGATACTGCCAGTGGCCTGAAACAATATTGTCTCAGGCCCACCAGGCACTGATCCTGTAATCTCCAACAGGCAGATCCTAGCTGGTTCAGCTCCTGCATGGGAGAGGCTGCACGCTCCTACAGAGTATATAGGCAAAGCTAAAAGACAGCTGCAGCCCAGAAGATCTGATCCACCTGGGGTCTTGGCTACAAAACAACAGGAAGGACAGGCAGCTGGGATAAACCTACACAACCAGAGAGCTTGTGTGCTGACCTTACTCTAGAGCCCAAAACTGCTGTTCTGAATTACAGCAGTAAGGTGAAAAGGCCCAAACAGAAACCTACTTTGCATGACTCAGCCTGGAGGCTAAGGTGATGAGAAAAATCTCCAGGAGTAAAACCTGAATCACCTGCCTGGTCCAGGGAAATACTCCTTGATCCCCACAGGCAAGGGTACCCTACCTATAATCAGGCATCAACTATCCACTCTCAAACAGGGAAGGTCACTACAAACCACCTCCCAACACCAGAGTCACCAAAATGACAAGAGGACAGCGAAAGAACGCTAACAAAAACCAAAACAGGTTGGCATCTCCAGATCCCAGCAATCCCAATGAAAACAACCTGGAGAACCCAACAACAATTGCTATACAAGAAAATGACCTCAAGTCCTTAGTAAGTAAGATGATAAGGGAAGAAACAAATAAAATCTGTAAACAAATGCAGGAGGAGGCAAACAGAAGGGCTGAGGATTTAAAAGAGTCATATAAAGAGGCATTTGAAGAATTTCAGAAAAATACAAATAACCAGATGAAGGAAATCATTAAAACAGTTCAAGACCTGAAGATAAGGATGGAAGCTATCATAAAGGAACACACGGAAGAAAAACGTGATCGAGAAGCATCAGAAAAGAAAGCAAGCATCTCAGAGGTGGCTTTATCTAACAGATTGCCAGAAATGGAAGAACGAATATCGGGACTTGAAGATACAATCGCAGAACTGGAAACATCCATCAAGGGAAATTCAAAATCTGAAAAGTGCCTGACACAGAGCATTCAAGAAATCAAGGACACCATGAAAGACGAAACTTGAGAATAATAGGGATAGAGAAAAGAGAAGGCAACCAACTCCACAGCCCAGAAAATATCTTTAATAGAATAATAGAAGAAAATTTCCCCAATATGAAGAAGGAGATGCATATGAGCATACAAGAGGCATACAGAACACCAAATAGAATAGACCTGAAAAGAAAATCTTCCTGCCACATAATAATAACAACACAAAATATACAGAACAAAGAAAAATATTAAAAGCAGCAAGAGAAAAAGGCCGAGTAACATATGAAGGGAAACCTATCAGAATTACTCCGGACTTCTCAACAGAGACCATGAAAGCCAGAAGGGCCTGGACAGAGGTTCTGCAAACCCTAAGAGAACACAGATACCAGGGAAGATTACTGTACCCAGTGAAATTATCAATAATCATTGATGGAGAAAACAAGATATTCCATGACAAAAACAAATTCAAACAGTACCTAGCCACAAATCCAGCTTTCCAGAAATTACTAGAAGGAAAACTACACCCCAGTGGGTCAAACTACAACCAAAACTACATAGGAAATAGGTAACTATACCATTGCAAAATCACAACCTCACAAAATCTCGACTATTACAAATGTCCAAAATGAAGGGACTTAGCAATCACTGGTCATTAATATGTCTCAATGTCAATGGTCTCAATTCTCCAATAAAGAGACACAGACTAACTGAGTGGATGCATAAACATGCCCCAACATTCTTCTGCATTCAAGAAACACATCTCAACCACAAAGACAGACACTGCCTCAGAGTAAAAGGCTGGGGAAAAATATTTCAGGCAAATGGACACAAGAAACAAACTGGGGTAGCCATTCTAATATCTAATAAAACAGACTTCCAACCAAAATTAATCAAAAGGGATGAGGATGGACACTTCGTGCTCGTCAAAGGTAAAGTCAATGAAGAAAACATCACAATTTTGAACATCTATGCTCCGAATACAAGTGCTCCCACATTTGTAAAAGAGTTATTAACAAAGCTTGAACCACTCATCGATACCCACACATCAATAGTGGGAGACTTCAACACCCCTCTTTCACTCAAGGATAGGTCTTTGAATCAAAAACTAAGCCTGGAAATAACTTTGTTAACCAATGTCATGAATCATATGGATCTAACAGATATCTACAGAACTTTCCACCCAAACACAAAGGATTATACCTTTTTCTCAGCTCCCCATGGAACGTTCTCTAAAATTGATCACATAGTTGATCACGAAGCAAACCTCAACAGATACAAGAAGATTGAAATAATACCTTGTATCTTATCAGATCACCATGGTCTAAGGCTGGACTTCAACAGCAACAGAAATAACAAAAAGAATATTAACACGTGGAAACTAAACAACTTTCTACTTAATGACACATGGGTCATGGAAGAAATAAGGGAAGAAATAAAAGACTTCCTGAAATTCAATGAAAATGATGGAACAACATACCCAAATTTGTGGGACACATTGAAAGCAGTGCTAAGAGGAAAATTCATAGCACTAAGTGCCTTTAAAAAGAAAATGGAAACATCCCACATAAACAAATTAACAACACTTCTGGAAGCTTTAGAAATAATCAAACTCAGGGCTGAAATCAATAAATTAGAAACAAAGAGAACAATCCAAAGAATCAACAAAACCAAGAGCTGGTTCTTTGAGAAAATTAACAGATAGACAAACTGTTAGCCAATCTAACTAAAAGACAGAGAAACACTATCCAAATTAACAAAATCAGAAATGAAAAGGGAGCCATAACAACAGACACCGAAGAAATACAAAAAATCATAAGAACCTACTTTAAAGGCACTTAGATTTGAAAATCTAAGTGAAATGGACAATTTCCTCAACTGATTCCATTTGCCAAAATTGAATCAAGACCAGATAAACAAATTAAATAGCCCTATTTCACCTATAGAAATAGAAGCAACCATTGATAGTCTCCCAACCAAAAAAAGCCCAGGGCCAGATGGTTTCACCATAGAATTCTACCAGTCCTTCAAAGAGGAGCTAATACCGATACTAATCAAGTTATTCCAAAAGATAGAAATGGATGGAATATTACCAAATTCATTCTATGAGGCCACAGTCACATTGATACCGAAACCCCACAAAGACCCAACAAATAAAGAGAATTTCAGACCAATTTCTCTTATGAACATTGATGCAAAAATACTCAACAAAATACTCACAAAGCGAATACAACAGCATATCAAAGACATCATTGACCATGACCAGGTAGGCTTCATTCCAGGCATGCAGGGATGGTTTAACATATGGAAATCCATCAATGTAATCCACCATGTAAACAAACTGAAAGAGAAAAACCACATGATCATCTCTTTAGATGCAGAAAAAGCATTTGACAAAATCCAACACCTATTTATGTTTAAAGTTCTGGAGAGAGAGGGAATACAAGGCACTTATCTAAACATAATAAAGGCAATATACAGCAAACCAACAGCCAACATTAACTTAAATGAAGAGATACTCAAGGAAATCCCTCTAAAATTGGGAAGCAGACAAGGCTGCCCTCTGTCCCCACATCTCTTCAATATAGTTCTTGAAGTTCTAGCCAGAGCAATAAGACATCAAAAGGAGATCAAGGGGATCCAAATGAGAAAGGAAGAAGTCAAATTATCCCTATTTGCAGATGATATGATAGTGTATATAAGTGACCCGCAAAATTCCACCAGAGAACTCCTACAGCTGATAAACACTTTCAGGAAATTGACAGGATACAAAATAAACTAAAAAAAGTCAGTAGCTTTCCTGTATACAAATGACAAACAGGCTGAGGAAGAAATTAGGAAAATTACTCCCTTCATGATAGCCACAAGCAATATAAAATATCTAGGAATAACCCAACCAAGCAAGTGAAGGACCTATTTAATTAAAACTTAAAATCTCTGAAGAAAGAGATTGAAAATGACATCAGAAGATGGTGGGATCTACCTTGTTAGTGGATCGGGAGAATTAACATAGTAAAAATGGCCATCTTACCAAAAGCAATTTACAGATGCAATGCAATCCCTATCAGAATACCTACAAAATATTTTGAGATGTTGAAAGAACAATTCTCAACTTCATATGGAGAAACAAAAAGCCCAGAATAGCAAAAACAATCCTATAAAATAAAAGATCCTTGGGAGAAATCTCCATACCTGATCTCAAGCTGTACTATAGATTAACAGTAATTAAAACAGCATGGTACTGGCAAAGCAATAGGCTAGTGGATCAATGGAATCTAACTGAGGACCCAGAGATGAATCCACACACATTTGGTCACTTGATTTTTGACAAAGAATCCAACTCCATTCAATGGAAAAACGACAGCATCTTCAACAAATGGTGCTGGTCTAACTGGATGTCTACATGTAGAAAAATGCAATTAGACCCTTATTTGTCACCATGCACAAAACTCAAGTCCAAGTGGATTAAAGACCTAAACCTAAAACCAGAGACATTAATCCAGTTAGAGGAAAAAGTGGGGAAGAGTCTGGAACACATAGGCACAGGAGCCAACTTCCTGAACAGAATACCAACAGCCCAGGCCTTAAGGTCAACAATTAATAAATGGGACCTCATGAGGCTGAGAAGCTTCGGTAAGGCAGGTGACACTGTCAAGAGAACAAAGCGACAGCCTACAGACTGGGAAAAGATCTTCACCACCCTTCATCTGACAAAGGTCTAATGTCCAAAATATATAAAGAACTCAAGAAATTAAACACCACCAAACCAAATAACCCAATAGAGAAATGGGGCTCAGAACTAAACAGAGAATTCTCAACAGAAAAATATCAAATGGCTGAGAAACACTTAAAGAAATGCTCGACCTCATTAGTCATCAGAGAAATGCAAATCAAAATGACACTGAGATTCCATCTTACACCCATCAGAAAGGCTAAGATCAATAACTCAACTGACACCACATGCTGGTGAGGATGTGGAGAAAGAGGAACACTCCTTCATTGCTGGTGGGAATGCAAACTTGCACAACCACTTTGGAAATCTATCTGGCACTTTCTCAGAAAAGTGGGAATAGGGCTTATTCAAGACCCAGGCATTCCACTCCTTGGAATATACCCAGAAGATGCACTACCACACAACAGGGACATATGCTCAACCATGTTCATAGCTGCCTTATTCATAATAGCCAGAACATGGAAACAGCCTATGTTTCCCTCAGTAGAAGAATGGATAAAGAAACTGTGGTACATTTACACTATGAAATATTACTCAGCTATTAAAAACAAGGAATTTCTGAAATTTGTGAACAAATGGATTGAACTAGAAATTATCTTAATGAGTGAGTTCACCCAGAAGCAAGAAGAGTTAAATGGTGTATACTCACTTATATCGAGACACTAGTCCAAGGGGTACGTCCCATGAAAAACTTTACCTACCAGGAAAGTGGGTGAGAGAGGAGGACATCCTATTGAGGCTTTAGGTGTGAGAAGCCTGGGAGAATGAGGAAATAGAAGGATCCAGAGGGTCCTGGAAAACTACAGGCGGGTCTGGGCACTGGGGTCCTCCTCAAACTATGGCACCAGCCAAGGCAAATATAGGCAGAAAACATCGAACCCCTACCCAGACTAGCCGATGGACAGGACATTCTCTACCATTAAGTGGAGGAGATCTCACTTTCACACAAACTCTGGTGTCCCATATTTGACCATGTCCCTTGGATGGGGATGGCTGGTGGCACTCAGAGGAAGGATAGTAGGTCATCAAGAAGAGACTCGATACCCTATGAGCATATACAGGGGGAGGAGGTCCCCCTCAGTCACAGACACTGGGAGGCGAATGGGGGGGGGAAGCAGGAGGGAGGGAGGAATGGGAGGATACAAGGGCTGGGCTAACAACTGAGATGTAATTTGAGTAAATTAATAATAAAAAAAGGAAAAAAGAACAGAAGATATTTTTTTCTAAGAAGGCAAACAATGAGTGCTGTGTTTTATGTTCAGATATTTTGTGAGTATACACATAAATAGTATTTTGATTAGATATCTTTACAAGTATTAATTAACTATACTTAGTTATAGTGAAATGAAGTGTTTAATGATGCAATTTCATAGGATAATTTCACATTATGCAGTAGGCAATGTGCATGTCAACTATACTTACTAAATGATATGAGATTTGCAATGTTGTACAGTTTGTGTGCATCTTTAAAAAATCCCATTCATGTTACTAAGTTATATTAACTATCATGTATCCACTTATAGCTTTCACTGTAGCAAGATATTGTGGGATGGAGAAAACTAAGTTCTGGAAAAGTGATACAATTTCCAGGAGACGAATTTTGACTGGCTGATTGGTTGAGTGCTGCTTTTGGGTTTTGAATGCATAATGTATTCTTATAGGCAGAGTACCCATAGAATGATATGTCACATAAAATTTGCAACTCTATACACATATAATATGACAAAAATCATCATCAAGAATTAGTTTCAATGATGGTATTGATTTTTCCTTTGATAATGCTTCCTTATATAACATTTAATAATTCAAGGTTCAATTGTGTTTAGATCTTAATTTTTATAGCTCATAATAACCCCAATAACTTGAATGCAATACATCTAAACATGGTCCATTATTTCACTTTTAAATCTTATTATATAACATTTGTGCACGATTGTTATATAGAAAATATTATTGTACTTTAATGGCTCACATGATTGAGATCTAAGAACATATTATGATTTGTCTGTATTATGCAATGTAACAGATATCAGCCTAGCTGAAGAGATGTGTGAGCTTGCATTTGTATTGCTCAAGAAGATTGAAGAAACCAATGTTGGTTAATAAAAGAAATTACCCACAAAGCAGAATCTATGAAGGAGACAAATGAAGAATCACTGATTCTAGACTATATAGCTGTGTATAGGTCTTATACAGTTCTAAGATTCCTTGGCTTAATGGCAGACAGTTAGATTAACATAATGAATTGTAAACTAAGTGTGCATGAGAGTGATCTTTCCAAGAAGAAAATAATAGCCTAAGACCTCAAACATGTTTTTGAGATAGATCTATGTATGTCATAAATAATATGGGCTTAATTCACTAACAGTTAACTCTTTGTTAATGAATACTGTAACTGTATGATTTGCATTCAAACATAGATGAAATTAAACATTGTGGCATAGATACATGTGTTTGGAAGTACTTCTAATCTTCCAATTGCTGTTTCTCTATATTTACAAAAAGTTAAATTTTCCAATTGGTTTCCACAGTGTTTCCTTACGTTATAGATTTGTGTTTTCAGGCCCAGAGAAGTATTGAGTAGGGGTGAGAACCTGGGGCTTTCATTGCAAGTGTCCATGAATTTGATGACATGGTTTTATATAAAAATTATTAAAAATGTTTCAAAATCTTATGTCATTGATTGAAATTTAATTGGATATGTGTGTAGCATAATGGATATTTTTGTGCCAAATAACCTTTTCATTCACTGTCACTGGAAAAAATGTTCCTTATGAGGTACAGAATTTCTACAGAAGGCATGGTTTAAATTTTGTAATTTAGTTTCATAATAAAGGTTTAAATTGGAATTTGTCCTTTATTTATCTTTCTAACCTGATTTAATAATGTACAGCTTCCTAAATATACAACATTAACTAACTGTTCTCCATGAAGATTGTTGAAGGAAGCTCCACCTTCCACTGCCTTTGGATCAGTTTTCCTTTCTGTTCAAAATTCTTTCCTCTTCCTTTCTTTCCTTTCTCGATCTTTTATTTTTTCTTCCTTCCTTTTTCTCTTCCTTCTGTTTCAAAAGGGACTTCTTTTGTCCCTTTCCTGAGAAATTCCCTATACTATTTTCAGGCTTACTTTTTGTTCTAGTCACTCTTTAATGAATTCCTTCTCAATCACCCTCGCAATTTATTATTTAAACCTATTTTTGGAACATATTGTATGTCACAGCTAATAGACTAATTTATGTTGTCTCCATGATATTGTAAAGAAAGCAGAAGACTCTGCGGTTCATGAGAGTCACAATTCAGTATGTAAGATCACTTAAGAATCATCTGTATATAGTATTTTACTCTCAGTACATGACTGAGAATTTTCATGGTCCATTTCCTCTACTCCTACTTAAGATATTATTCTTTGTTTATTATTATTTTTTCCAAGACAGGGTTCCTCTTTTTAATCCTTGGCTGGCTTGGACTTGCTTTGTAGACCAGGCTGGCCTCGAACTTACAGAGATTTGACTGCCTCTGCCTCCCGAATGCTGGAATTAAAGGCATACAACACCACGCCTGGCTAAGCCACTGTTCTTAGAGACCTTCTTCAAATAAGGATCAAACATTTTTTTAAAGTGCTCTTTAGAAATTGTTTCCTGTAGAGCATAATATTATTATTTTTTAAAAGATATATTTTAATTGAAATAGAATTACATCTCCTCTACCCCTACCGTTGCTTCACTAGCCACTTCCAACCATCTTCCTCCTCCGAAGAGCCTCTGCAATAAGTGGTGCTCACATGTCGGGGGTAACAAATAGTTGTTTAGTTGGATATGAGACTCACTCAAGAAGAAAGAAATCATGAGTGGTGCTGGAAACCTAGCCAACTTCCCAGGGTTAATGATGTCATGGATCTAAGAAAATAATCTACTACTACCAGCATATTAGACCAGCATAATTTCATTTTATATTTCTTATTTTTTTAATTTTAATTTTTCTTCCATTATCAAAATTCTAATAAAACCTTTTATATTAGAAAAATGAAAAAATGAACAATCTTCATGGAAGTCAACCGTGCAAAACCCAAAATTCCTTTTAAATACTTACTATTTGGCCAGTTATCTCATTTCTAAGAAACTGACCTCTTACTTTTTCAAAATTACATACAAGCATAGAGTAACTTTTTTTATATAGCAATGAAATACTGAAAAAAACTTCAGTGAACTAGAATGGAAAATATAAATATGACAGGTGACAGCCTTGACACTCTGTTGTCCAGTAAAACATATAAAGTTAGTGTATGTGTGTGTATGTGTGTGTGTGTGTGTGTGTGTGCATCAGTTTAAGAATCTTGGTGACATACTGAGCAGAAGATGGTAAACAGTAGATAAATTATGATTTTTATGTACGCCAGACCTGTGGAAACATTCCCATATATGAGACCTGAGACCATTGACTACTCAGCTTTACAGAGAGAGAAAAAGAAGAGAAGGAGAAAATGGAGGAGAAGGTAAGAGTTGATCCTGCTGTGTATAAAAGATGCACACCACAAAGACATGAAGGAAGTAGACTTGTCAGAGAGGAGGGAGGGGAAGCTGAAAACAGAATGTAATGTAAGTAAATAATTTAATTAATTAAAAAAAAAAAACTTACCAAGGCCTGGAGAGAGGACTCAGTGGTTAAGATCACTGTCTGTTCTTCCAGAAGTCCTGAATTAAATTTCCAGCAACCATATGGTGGCTCACAACCATCTATAATGTGATCTGATGCACTCTTCTGGCATGCAGGTGTACATGCAGATAGAACACTCTTATAATTAAAATAAATACACAAATCTTAAAAAAAAAGAAAAGGAAACACTTTGAGAGGAAAAAGTAGAATGTTAAGTCTAAAATGCAAAATATTATTAATTAGTGAGCATGAATAAAATAGAAATTATAGCTAGCAGGGAGGAGAAGTAGTACAGAATACAGATAGATAGTTTTGACTCTTATTTACATTTATTGACAGCCAGGTAACTCACTCTGAAAACAATTTGCAAGAAAAAAAGCCTTTAGTTTTTCATTATATTGATTTTTTAAAAAAGTGTGTGTGTATGTGTGTGTGTTTGTGTGTGTGTGTGTGTGTGTGTACTCACATGACCTTTCCTTTGTCAATGTGTATTCCTAATAGCTCTTCCTTAAAATGGCAGTAAAATTCACTTGTATGTTCTCATTTCTTCATATTCCTTTAAAAATTTTCAAATACTGTCAATATTGAGGTTGAAAACTTCAATATTAGAGTGGTGGGAGGAACAATTATCTATCATAATGCCAGGTCTCCAGGATCATAATAGTGGGACTGAAATAATGTCTTATTGTTTCTACTGATGCAATAAAAACAAGTCTCACAATAACTTGGGGAGTGAAAGGGTGTTTTGTTTTTGTTTTTGTTTTTGCTTACACTTCCATGTAATTGTGTATCACCATAGAAAAGCAGGGCAGAACTCAAGGCAGGCCAAGGTCCATGAGTCAAGGACTGAAACAGAAGCCACAAAGGAGTGCTGCTTACTGGATTGCGCCTCATGTTTTCTGAGCTTGTATTCATATAGTACCAATGCTTCCCAGACTAAGCGGTGCACCATGAGCTGATATCAGTCATATAAATAAATAATCAAGAAATCTCACCACACTCTCTGTTCCCTTATAACACACCTAACAGCCCATCCCCTGGACATCATTTTCTGGACCATGACTCTTCCTGCTTTCCCAGAGGCCTTCTGGTACCAGGACCCCAAGGCTATCCTGGTACTACAGATTCCAGAGGCAAAGCTAACACCCAAATCCCCAGAAGCCGTGCAGGACACAAAATCATACCCTATTATACCTGAAGACTCACTAGTCATCAGAACTCCAGAGTCCTTAGGCAGGGAGACAGAGAGAATACAGAAGCAGAAAAAGAAAATCAAAAACCACTAATCTAACAAAGATAAATTCAGAACTAATCATCTAAACCTGTGCTAACTGCAAAACCCAGATGACTAAAGGACAGCAGAACACAATCAAAAGATCCAGGCCAATATGGCACCAACAGAGCCAAGGCATCCTACTACAGCAAGTACTAGATATACAGAAACAACTGAAACACAGGAAACACAATCTTATGAAGATGATAGAAGCCCTTTGAAGAAAAAGCAAATAAATCCTTTAAGGAAACTCAAGAAAATAAAAACAAACAAGCAAAGGAAATGAATGAAACAGTTCAAGACTTTTAAATGGAAATAAAAACAATAAAGAAAGCTTAACTGAGGGAATCCTAAGATGGAAAACCTAGGTAAGGGAACAAATTATAGAAGCCAGTAACACCAACAGAATGCAAATGATGGAAGAAAGAATCTCAGACATAAATGAAAGAAGAAATTGCCACATTGGTCAAAGAAAATGTTAAATGTAAAATGTTTCTTTCACAAAACAAAAAAATTTGGGACACCATAAAAATACCAAACCATAGAATAATAGGAATAGAAGAAGGAGAATATTTCCAGCTTAAAGACCAGAACATATTTTTGAAAAATCACAGAACAAACTCCCTACCCTAAAGAAAAAGATATTTATAAACATACAAGATGCTCACACACACCAAATAGATTGGACTGTAAAGGAAAATTCTCCTGTCACATCATAGTTAAATACTTAATGTCAGAATGAAGAAAGTATATTAAAAGCTGCTAGGAAAAATGGCCAAGAAACATACAAAGGCAGTTCTATTAGAATTACACCCAACTTCTTTTTTTTAATATATTTTATTCATTTTTTCATATTACATCTCAATTGTTATCCCATCTCTTGTATCTTCCCATTTCTCCCTCCCTTCCATTTTCCCCTTACTTTCCTCCCCTATGACTGTGACTGAGGGGGACCTCTTCCCCCTGTATATGCTCATAGGGTAGCAAGTCTCTTCTTGGTAGCCTGCTATCCTTCCTCTGAGTGCTGCCAGGCCTCCTCATGCAGCAGACATGGTCAAATATGGGGCACCAGAGTTCATGTGAAAGTCAGCCCCCACTCTCCACTGAACTGTGCAGAATGTCTTGTCCATTAAATTAAAAGTCATAAGTGCCTGGGTATGTATCTTGTAGTGTCTAAGAGACCCCAGATACCAGCTGAGACTATTAAATATTGCAAAACTTTCAATCACTGTAGATGCAGAAAACAAGATATTTACATGACAAAAGTAAGATTTAAAAATATCTATCTAAAAATTTAGTGCTACCGAAGATAATAAAAGGAAACACCAACACAATAAGACAAACAAGAAAACACCAGAAATAAATAATTTCACACCAGCAAATCTAAAACACGGGAAACACACACACACACACACACACACACACACACACACACACACACACACAACCACCACTAAAACTAAAATATCAGGAATTAACTATCATTGGTCATTAATATTTCTCAATATCAATTGAGTCAATTCTCAAATAAAAAGACACAGACTAACAGAATGGATGTGAAATCAGGACTCATTATTCTGCTTCATACAGGAAACACATCTCAACATTAAATATAGACAATACCTCAGAATAAAGGGCTAGAATAAGTTTTTCCAAGCAAATAAACACAAGAAAGAAGCTGGAGTAGTTATGCCAATATTTAATAAAATAGACTTTCATTCAAAATTAATCAAAAGAGGTGAAAAAGTACATTTTATTTTCATCAAAGAAAAAAGCCATCAAGATGGCATCTCAATTCTGAAGATCTATGCTCCAAATGCCAGGGCCTATGTTTGTAAAAGAAATGGTAAGGTTTAAAACAGACATTGAACCCCACACATTAATAGGGGAAGACTTCAACATTCCATTCTCACCAATGGGCAGGTCATTCAAACAGAAACTAAACAAAGAAATAATGGTACTGACGGACATTATGATATAAATGTGTCTAACATATCTACACAACACTTCACCCAAAGACAAAATAACATACCTTCTTCTCAGTACCTCATGGAATCTTTTACAAAATTTATTATATATTTGGTCACAAAGAAAGTCACAACAGATATAAGAACACTGAAATAAACGGATGTATCTTATCAGACCACATTGGAGTAAAGCTGGACTTCAACTGCAACAGAAACAGAATTCCTATAAACCCATAGAAGCTGAACAACTCTACTCAATGACCACTAGGTCAATGAAGAAATAAGAAAAGAAAGTAAAGACTTTGTAGGACTCAAGGAAAATGAAGGTACAGCATACCCAAACTTATGGAATATAATAAAAGCAATAATAAGAAGAAAGTTCATAATATTAAGTGCCTTAAAAGGATTTAGTGAGCTCTCATTCTAGCAACTTAACAGCATACCAGAATGCCCTAGAACAAAAAGAAGTAAACATACCCAAGAAGAGTAAATGACATGAAATAATGAAACTTAGGGCAGAAATCAATAAAATAGAAACAATGAAAACAATACACAGAGTTGGTTCTTTGAGAAAATGAAAAAGTAGGCAAACTAACTAAAGGAAGAGAGAATATTCAAATTAATAAAATCAGAAATTAAAATAGGAACAGAACAACAAAGACCAAGGAATTCCAAAGAATCATTAGGTCTTACTTCAGAAAACTGTACTCAAAATATTGGAAAATATAAACAAATGGTTTATTTTCTTGATAGATACCACTTACCAAATTTAAACCAAGATCAGGTAAAGAATATAAATAGACTCATAATCCCTAAAGAAATGGAAGCAGTCATTAAGACTCCCAACTAAAATTATCCCAAGACGAGATGGTTTTAGTGTATAATTCTACCAAACTTTCAAAGAAGAGCTAATGCCAATATTCCTCAAATTATTCCATGATATTGAAAGAGAAAGAAAACTGACAAATTCACTCTATGAGGCTACAATTACCTTGATACCTAAAGCAAACAAAGACTCGACCAAGAAAAATAATTTCAGACTAATTTCCCTTATGAAAATTGATGCAAAAATTCAATAAAATACTTGCAAATCGAATCTAAGAATACATCAAAAACATCAGCCAGCATGATCAAGTACACTTCATACCAGAAAAGCAGGTTTGGTTCAGCAGAAGATCTATCAATGTAATCCACCATATAAACAAGATGAAAAGAAAAAAAAAAAAAAAAAAAAAAAAAAAGAAAGAAAGAAAGGAAAAAACCACATGATCATCTCATTAGATCCTTTGACAAAATCCAACCTTCATGATAAAAGTCTTGGAGAGATGAGGGATAAGAGACATATACCTAAACATGATAGAGGTGCTGTAGAGCAATCCAATAGATAACATTAAACTAAGTGGAGAGAAACTTAAAGCAATTCCACTAAAGTTAGAGACAAGACAAGGCTGCCCACTCTATTGTACTTGAAGTTTCAGCTACAGCAATAAGGCAACTAAAACAGATCAAGTGGATATATATTGGAAAGGAAGAAGTCAAAGTATCACTATTCACAGATGATTATTATAGAATGTATAAGCATCCCCCAAATTCTGCCAGGGAACTCCTATAGCAGATCAATACCTTCAGCAAAATGGCTCAGTACAAAATTAACTCAAAGAAATCAGTAGCCCTCTTATATATAAACTGTAAACTGGTTAAGAAAGAAATTTTGGAAAAAAAGCTCTTTGCAATAGCCACCAATAATATAAAACATGTTGACGTAGCTCTCTAACCAAGCAGGTGTAAGACCTGTATGACAAGATCTTTAAATCTTTGAAATTAAGAAATTGAAGAAGATATTAGAAGATGGAAAGATCTCCTATGCCCTTGGATCAGTAGGATTAACATAGTAAAACAAGCCATCCTAGCAAAAATAATCTGCAAATTTAACACAATCCCCATCAAAATTCCAACACAATTATTTATAGACGTTCAAAGAACAGTACTCAACTTCACATGGAGAAATTAATAAACCCAGGATAACTAAAAAAGTCCTGTACAAAAAAAAGAACTTCCGGAGGTATCACTATCCCTGAATTCAAGCTGGTATAACTGGAAGTTTGCATGTAGAAGAATGCAAATGGATCCGTATTTATCACTCTGCACCAAACTCAATTCCAGGTGAATCAGTCACCACAACATACAACCAGATACACTAAATCTGATATTAGAGAAAGTAAGGAACAACCACTTATTAGCTGGCAAATTACCTCTGCTTACCTCAGCACTTAGAGAATATATTTAACATGCGTAAATTAATTTCCACATTGGATATTTAGCGTAACCTATTATTAATATATTCAATTCTTTGCACTGTTTCTTTATTCTGGGGCTGCACTCAAACTAAAGCTGTTTTGTTTTAAAACGTATGTTGAAAAATATACGGTTTGATGTGAGCTTGGGGACTTTTTTGGTAGTCAAAAATACCTAAAAATTTTGTCCAGGACCACACAGGAATTACAGTATTTTTTAGAAATTGAAACAAACTAGAGTTTTTCTTAGTGTGGGATCTTTCCAAAGTCCTATTTCCTCTCTTTATGTAAGCATGTTTTATTTTGAGCTTGTCAAAAATTCTTAATTTCACCATGATTTTTTTCATCACATTCATTAACATGCTAGTTACTCATCATCTGTGTCATTTCTCATAGAAGATATTTTACTAGATTAAAAATGTAACATTTAACATTGGAAGCAATGTTAAAAATATACAATTAATAGAAATCATGATTTTAGGTATTTATTATCCATTTTCTATAAACCTAGAGTAATCTTTTCTGTGAATACTAATATTTTCTGTTAAACCATGAAAATTATAACTCTTTTCAAATATGTCACATGTTCTGCATTTCCATTTTTCTTGACTTCAAAGCATATATTTTAAATATAATCTTAATAGTATTATTACGTATGAGATTTTCTTGTAGAGTTCTGCTTGGTATTTTTTAAACTAGGCTGTAGAAGTGTCCTTTACTCTCTTGTTGATAATTTTTATAAATTAAAAAAAATGTTAATACTGAGATTAGTGATAGAACTCTTCTGTTAATAAACTAGCATATTAACTAAGTTTTTGACTCGTTTTGATGCTTTATAGAAACTTTTCATAGCCAGTGATATCATTGTAATTTTTAGGTTTTTATTATGTGACAAATCTGAATTATATTTATTTATGTATTAGAGTAACCCTGCAATGTTTTCTTTTACTATCCTGACACATTTGGGAGAATATACTATGATATTTTTTGATGAAATTTGCATAGTTTTACCCTTTATTCCATTATTTTAAATATTTCATATGGCAGCTTTTCACTTCAGAGATTTTTATCTTTCTCTATTTTCATTTCTCTTTGCTCAATACATTTAGTCACTACAAAGCCATGACAGCCATGAGTCTCTATTTTTCGCTTGAGTTTGTTTTACAGTTAAAAAAACAAAATTAAAATGTCCTGTAGTGGTCCCAATATAAGGTGATAAAATATAAATCATAAACAGATAATTAGAATACCAAATCTTGCTCAAAACATTAATCACTTTGAGGAAATATAAACTAAATAGAAAAAAAAAAAACAGATGTCCCACAACTGAAAAATGGACAAAGATAATGCAGTACATGAACACAATGGAGTATTACTTAACTGTTTAAAAAATGACATCTGTAGATCCAAACAGGAGAGACAAAAAAAAAAAAAAAAAAAAAAAGTAGACAAAATGTTTCCTAATAATATTCTGCTATACTCATAGATTTGTTCCTAGCCCAACAATTATCTGAGAGACTTCCTTCAGCAGTTTATTACAGTAGATATGGATAAACATTAGGCTTAGCTTGGAGAGGAAGGATTTTAAGAGCTAGAGGATACCAGATCACAGAATCCACTAAGTGGGTCTCAGCTGTCCTTGAATCCAGGGATCTACTTGTCTCTTTCGCTATTTTTTTTATTTTTATTATTAATTTATTCTTGTTACATCTCAATGTTTATCCCAGTGCTGGAGTTACAGATGCACATTACAATTGGCTTTTATGTAGATGTTAGGATCTTAAATTCAGGCCCTCATGTCTGTGAAAGACACTTAGCTTAAGGTTCCAGATCTAAGTAGAACACAATAAAAATAACTACATATGTGTAGTTTTTCCACATCTGAGCAAAAAAAAAAAAACAAAACAAAACAAAAACAAAAACAAAAACAAAACCCAATAGTTTTTCAGAATTCTACTCAGTTAGCATCTCAAAGTACAAATGGTCATATTACAGTTTTAAAACATTCATAATAGTTGAAATAATCAAGCAATATATTAACTTACTTTTCAAGTAAAGATAAATATATCTTAGTAACCAAAAGATCACCCCTCACAGGATTTTTTTTGTCTATAGTACCTCTTCCTTTTTATTTTACTACTCTTTTAGCATAATGCCCTAGGGAGGTAGTTGTAGGCTTGTGCTTCTGTTCACAATGTGGCCATTGCTTTCTCATCATTATCCCACAATATACCATACTTGCAGTGTGACTATCAGTCACTTTAGAATAGGGTCCTATTGCTGTTTGTGTATGCCCTTGCTGTTCTTAGTGACTATCTATATTCTGAACTGCATCTGTCAATTTTGTTACTACAAGGTGAATCATTGTTTTAATACTCCTGTGAAGATTTAAAAAGTGCACTCAGGCATGTTCAATCGATTATAAATGTTTCCCTTAGGGTAGAACTGGAGACTTTTTTTCATATCTAATTTTCAAAATACTTTTTTTTTTTCATGAAAATGTTCAGGATCAACAAATAGCTTTAGAGACTGATGGCCTTTTAAATTCCTCAAACATGAACTATAAATACAATTACTCCATGAAACATCAACCTGTCCTGGTTACTGATTTTTCTCCCCAGAACTCACAAAAAGAAGCATCATTTTAATAATAGAATCTGCTAGGCTTACAGGGTATCTGAAGGGCATACTTTTTATATATCCCTCTTATTTTTATTGTCCTAGTTTTTATTTGTGTATTATTTATACCAAAAGTTAGCTCATACATGGTATTTGGGAACATGTACTACACATCATACTGTATTCTAAAAATGGAAACATGAAAAGCATGTAATTCTCTAGGATTTCTAATCTACTAAGTGAAGTGAATAATTGATAGACAAATCCTCACGAGAATGTCACATGCTCTTTGACAAATCTCTACCTGTAATTAAAGATAATAATAAAAGACTAGCTGAAGTTCTCCAAAAATCTGCAAAATTTTCACTTTGGAATATTACTTGTGATTACTATGCTGAAAATAAAGTGTCCATTTTGTAATTTGATACAAAAAGCATAGTTGGAAACCGTATATTTTAATAACATAACAACACACATTCAGTGATTAAAAACAGTATTTTTAAAATCAATAAAACAGAAGATGCCTCCTCTTGCATTATAAGCCATATGAATAAGAACATATGGCAGAATATAAAAATAAGTGCAACTGTAGAATGCTAAATTTTAAGCAAAACATCTCTAGTTCCTATACTAGTATATCTTCTCTATCTTCCCTTGTGGGATTAAAGTGGTTCTTGGATACATAATTAGTCCTTAACTCTCTTGTTCTGGCTCTTGTTTGTACACTCTGAATTCTTAACAGTTTTTCTCCTCATGATAAAACTACACAAGAACTATTGTATATGATAAGTAATGTAAACAGGTAGATTTTCTCTCATTATGTTTCTTTAAGATACTCAAATCCAAAGTCATTCATTATGCACCATTCATCTCACACTTGGCCTTCCATCTGAAGTTGCTAAAAATAATTCTAGCTAATGACTAAAATTAGTGTGCTCTGTAAAGATGGGTAGAGATTTCATCCTCATGTTATATTAATCAGTTATTGTGAAAGTTCTTTAAAATGATTTCACTCATTTTATAAACATACAGAGTATACAGAGCATAAAATAACTCACATTCATAATAAAAATTCATGTTTAACTATTAATAGTTCATCACAAATACCTCTTCTCATATATCTCTTCTTAGACATTTCTTATATGCTTCATATCATATTAACTTTTATCATCCTATTTAAATTAACTGCAGATTTTAGCCTATATTACTAAAATAAATGGTTAGTAGATCCATTGTGTAACAACTTTCTATATCTCAGTTCTTGATTTTTTTTAAATAATTAAACCTGTATTTCAATATGTTAAGAATTTTAGCTTAAAAAAAAGTTATACAATTTGGGGTGATAATGCTCATCCCAAGCCACCTACTATATTAAAACAAACAAACAAACAAACACAACAATAAAAACAAAAATCCCCAGGAAGCAACAAAAACCCTAGTGTGAGTCATGAGAAACTTCCTTTCCATCTGTTGGTAAAGGAATTCTAAGAGACCCCACAAACAAGGCCGGCTTTTACCTTTGTCCTTGGTCAATGGTAAATCCTGTTGCTGAAGACACCACATGCTGCAGACAGAGGACTTGAAGAAACTGACCAAAGGGCATCCTTGCCAAAGACTAGCTCTTAGATTATCTGCAGGTGCTATACAAGCTGCCAAGAGAGAAAGCAATCAGTAGTCCCACCCAGCTCTGTTGCCTATGGAACACAACATCATCAAGGTAATATATGACTAAGAGCGAAACAGTGGCACGTACCTTGGGAGTAACCAGCAGCCTTTCTAATTCAACTTACCCTACTTAATAGGAAGGAGTTCATGCTTGGCACTGTGAGGACCAGCCAACCATCTGTGGCTCTTGAGGCCATGGAACCTGGTGAAGTCATTAGACACACGTGATTTCTAACTGCATTCGAAACACTTATCCTTATACTAACAGGTGGGTTTAGCATTCACCTCTCATGAACGAAATTTCTTTTTCTAGCAAACAGAGTATTACAGAAATCCACCACCGTTCAAACAAATCCGAAGGAAAACCGAATAGGGAGTTCTCAGCTACAGTTGATAAAAAAGCTGGCCCAAAGACTGTAAGAGTCTGAGACGCAGGACATCTGCTGTCACTGAAAAGCTGAACCCAGGAGCATTCAACAATATAGGAGCCTAAATAATATGGGCAAAATGACCACATCAACTGGCAGATCAAGGTAGATGGGTGAAACATTACACACCCCTACAGCTAGAACTGTGAGGCTAAAGACCAGCAAACAAGGGAGATCAGTCTTCTCCAGTGACAAATTTCTTGACAGGTTAGCCAATCCCAGGAGATCAGCTTCAAACACATATACATATGACCTACACTAACTGAGCTAAGCAGGTTGTATTTATAAATTTATATGTATGTGTATATGCATATGTACATATGTAATAATAATTAAGAAAAAGAGGACATGAGTTTAAGGAGAGGGGCATTAGGATAATGAAAGAATTGGGGGAAAGAGAAGGAGAAGAGAATGCTGTTAGTTACGTATAAAATTCTTAATTTCATACATAAGTATTACCCTTTGTTATTTTAAATATTTTATTTATTCTCCTTCATTACCTGCATCTGACTAATGTCATGGTAAAGGCAGCATGGCGACTTCTCAGATCCCAGTCCTTCCACCTCAGCTCCATCTTTTGTCCTGCCTCATCTTTCACTCTCAGTATCCATCTCACCCACACCAACCTTTCTATAGCTTTCTATGAATCTACTTCATTTTACTAAAATGAAACTCTCAGGGTTGTTAACTGATAAAGAGAAAAATGTTTATTTATCTCAGAGTTCTGTAGCTTCCGGGCTAACATTAGGTGCCCACACTCCCTCAAGCCTCTAATGAGACCAAAGAACAATAGAGGTAGTGAGTGTGTTGTAGAAAAACGCTCACAACGCAGCCAGTGATCATAGATTTACTATTGGTTATTTCCCAAAAACCCATTGGGAAGTCACACTCTCAATAAAATAAGCATTTTTTAAAAAATATTCAGTATGTCCTATTTCCTTTCAGTAGCTCTTTCCCTGCGTACTAAGCCTTAAGTGCATAAACATCTGGGCTATGTTTGACAAAAGCATGAGAAACATTTTCCTTTGTGAAAAAGCCCTGCTACTGTCTTTTTTTGTTGTTGTTGTTCCCTTTCCCACCTGGGTTATCAGTGGCTTCATAAGCACTTCTTTTCCAGCAGTTTTCAAGCTCAGCCACACTTGTGCTCCTGGCTGCTCCAAGGAATTTAATATCCAGTACTAGTGTCTGGGTAATCGTTCACTGAGGTCCTCCTCAGCACTCCAATGACCTCATCTCTAAGCCTCCTTGATCCAAACGGGCAATCTACTTTCTGAAAACCAATAATGTTGCAAGTTTCTTGTGTATTTTCGCCCAACTCAGACTCACTGCATCCATTTAATCTACTCCACTTACTTCTAGATGTGTTTTTATCTGCACAGCATTTTGATGAAATGTTTCTGAATGAGTTTACTTCAGTTAAACTCTTGACCTACCAGCTCCTCTCTCTCACATACACACACACCTCTGTAATAAGATCTCTACTAGTTGTTTAAAACCCAAACTCATCAGGTAAAATGAATTCACCTTGACCTTATTTCTGGCACTCGCACTTATGTTTACAATCCCAGGAATCTGTATTTCACCTTCATCTATATCTGACTTCCTAATTTGCACATGAGCTTTTTGATAAGCCACTAACAAGATCTATTCATAGAGAGTAAAACTTTCTAATGTAAACAGTTACTCTGAACTTTTGAATTCCATGTTAATCAGACTGTTAATATCTTTGATTTTTAACTCCTAAAACCCTCTTTGCCAGTGATGACTATTCATATTTCATTTCTCATTTTTGATTCTGCCTTCATTTAGCACATCAGATAACCCTTATGCCCGTTTCTCATACTGGTAGATCTCTTCTTTATCCATTGCTTGTTTGTAATTATTATTATATTTTCCAGGACAAATTTAATTTTTCCTCTACAATATTTCCCTTGCCTTTAATAACAAGTGCCTCTCCAGTGGTTTCCTTGTTTAATTACCTGATTTTATTTTTGTCACAGAGCTATAGTTTTCCTGTTCATTTATCTATTATGCTTAATTTTTTATTCTTTCATAATGATGGTGACAAACCCACAAATGTGTCTTATTGTATTCTTCTCAGCTTTATTTTTGCTATCTAGAAAACATGGAAAATAAGTGTGTGTGTGTGTGTGTGTGTGCATGTGTGTTTGTGTGTGTGTGTGTGTTAGACTGTCTTTACAGAAACACATCTGAGTCATATTCTTTGTGTATTTTATTAGAAGAGATCTTTACAAATGCAATAACTTAGTTCTCTTCAATTATATTGAGAAACTTTGTCTCTCTTTTATGCCTGCCATTTTTATCAATTATGCCATGTTTTCTTTATCCACTCATCTATTAATGGATGTCTTGATTGATTTTCTTTAACCTGTATTATGGTTAGCAACACCACATTGAATGCGGCAAGGCAAATATCTCCTTGAAATATTAATATGGTTTCCTTTGGATTCATATGAGGAACTTAAACTTTTGTATCATATGGTAGATCTACTTACAACTTCTAAAGCACCTAGGATCTACCTTTCTTTTTTCTTTTTTTTTTTTTATTAATTTATTCTTGTTACATCTCAATGTTTATCCCATCCCTTGTATCCTCCCATTCCCCCCCCCCCCCCATTTTCCTATTATTCCCCTCCCCTATGACTGTTCCTGAGGGGGATTACTTCCCCCTATATATTCTCATAGAGTATCAAGTCTCTTCTTGGCTACCTGCTATCCTTCCTCTGAGTGCCACCAGGTCTCCCCCTCCAGGGGACATGGTCAAATGTGAGGCACCATAGTACGTGAGAAAGTCATATCACACTCTCCACTCAACTGTGAAGAATATTCTGACCATTGGCTAGATCTGGGAAGGGGTTTAAAGTTTACCTCCCATATTGTCCTTGGCTGGTGCCTTAGTTTGAGCAGGACCCCTGGGCCCAAATCTGCCTATCATATTGTTCTACTTGTAGATTTCTAGGACCCTCTGTATCCTTTTATTTTGCTATTCTCCCATGCGTCTCTCATTTAGAGTCCCAATAGGATGCCTTCCCCTCTGTCCCAGTTTCCTGGTAAGTGAAGGCTTTTGTGGGACATGCCCCTTGGGCTAGTATGCAGATATAAGTGAGTATATACCATTTGATTCTTTCTGCTTCTGGGTTAACTCACTCATTATGATCATTTCTAGCTCAATCCATTTATCCACAAATTTCGGGAATTCCTTGTTTTTAATAGCTGAGTAGTATTCCATAGTGTATATGTACCACAGTTTCTTTATCCACTCTTCTACTGAGGGACACTTAGGCTGTTTCCATGTTCTGGCTGTTATGAATAAGGCTGCTATGAACATGGTTGAGCAAATTTTCTTGTTGTGTGCTGGAGCATCTTCTGGGTATATTCCAAGGAGTGGAATAGCTGGGTCTTGAGGAAGCCCTAATCCCGTTTTTCTGAGATAGCACCAGATAGATTTCCAAACGGCCCAGGCCTTAATGTCAACCATTAATAAATGGGACCTCATGAGGCTGAGAAGCTTCTGTAAGGCAGGAGACACTGTCAAGAGAACAAAGAGACAGCCTACAGACTGGGAAAAAATCTTCACCAACCCTACATCTGACAAAGGTCTAATATCCAAAATATATAAAGGACTCAAGAAATTAAACACCACCAAACCGAATAACCCAATTGAGAAATGGGGCTTGGAACTAAACAGAGAATTCTCAACAGAGGAGTATCAAATGGCTGAGAAACACTTAAAGAAATGTTCAACCTCCTTAGTCATCAGGGAAATGCAAATCAAAACAACTCTGAGATTCCATCTTACACCCATCAGAATGACTAAGATCAATAACTCAAGCGACACCACATGCTGGTGAGGATGTGGGGAGAGAGGAACACTCCTTCATTGCTGGTGGGATCTACCTTTTTACAAGTCATGTTGAGAGGTTGGAGGTCACTTCTGATGGTTGCTTGAATTGCATTGTCCTTATCATCAGTAATGTTGAAGACCTTTTATATGCATGTTAATTGTTTATGCCTTCATTTGCAAATTGACTTACTCTTCCTTCAAAAAGAAGCCTCTCGTTTGCAACAAGTAGATGACTCTGGAAGACATTAGGCTCAATGATATAATATGCACCAAAAGACAGTGCTGCATGACCTCACAGAAAAATGGACTTTAAAAAACAAGTTTATAGAAATAGAGAAGCAGAGGATGAAAAGGTATAAAAATATACACTTTCAGTACGAAATGAATGAGCACTGGCGATCTAAGGTGAAACAAGGATGCTATACTTGGTAACAATAAATCATATGTTGAGCTTCCTAAGTAAATAGACTTTAAGTGTTTCAATACAAAAAGAAAAGAGCACCAATTATTTGAAATTATGGATATGCTAATTATATTGTATTTAAAATTATTTTATAATGTGAATACATTTGTTTATACTTAACTTTAATTGCGTCTTTTCAGAAGTAATTTCAGTTGAGGGATTGTCCAGATTATGTTGGCCTCTTGAGGATTTTCTTGACTGCATATTAATATGAGATGACCCACTTCATCTTGGTGGTCTCCTAACCTGGGCAGGTAGTCCTAGGCTGTGTAAGAATGCCAGCTAAGCATATACCTGTGAACAAAGCAGCAAAGTTCCTCCTTGGTTTCAGCTTTCAACTTCTGACTTGAGTCCTGCCTTGGTTTCCCTCAATAATGAGCCATGACCTAGAGGTGTATGTCTAATTAACCTCAATTACCTGACTCCAAGTTTGTGGTATTTGGTCATGGTAGCTGTCACATATATATGCTTGATTTATCAACTGTATTTCAATCATCCTGGGAAAAGGGAAAAATACAAGATATCTAATTAAGTTTGTTTTTTACATCAATAATAACTAATGAAATGTATATGTTCCATATCATAGTCTGATTTAGACATAAAGTTTAGATTATTAGAAATTTAAATTTTACTGGGCATACACATAATGCCTGTTAATTACCACATATGTATCCTTAAGCAAATGGAATAAAATAATTATAATTTTAAAAACTATGCACATGTTCACATGTGTACACAAACCTTTAAAATGACATGAATTCATTACAAATAAAAAAAATGTGATCAGTTTAGAGCCTGTAAGACATACCTTTTATTTTATTGAAATCGTGCTCAAAGTACAGTCTAAATAATGCCAGTGAGAATGAGTCTTAAATAGACTATAAAGTTGTCATGATCTGAATGGTCTTTGAAACTGCCAGTCCCCCCAGATAGGCAAGAACATGAAAGATATTTAGCACTTACTGGGCTGATATGATATGTATATTTACACATGACCAGAATCCTGAAATCATTTGTCTGCATATTTCGAAAGCATTATGAAAATTAGTACAAGGTTGTGTGTGGAAGGATGGCAGGCATTTTTCCCAGGTGAAAGCAGTCTTGACAGGCATTGCCCCTTGGAAACATCACGGATAACCCTCTGAGATGGACCTTGTGCTAGACTGGGAGGAGCCATCCTGGGCGTGGAATTCAGGAAACAGACCAGGACTCCAGTTGGCTATTGTGTTTCTAATTGAACATATATGGGAGGAGGGAACAGGAGGAGAGACTTAGAATTGCAGCCCTAGAGAGAGAGAGACATGTGGGAAGCTGAAGCTATTGCCCTTGCTAAGATGGCGCCTGGCAACCTGCCAGGCAAAATGACTTGCAATTCTGCTCCTGGTAAACAAGTCCCTATTTGGGTTGTGGGCCTCTCTTTGCTCTGACGTATGCATCCCGCCTTGTCGGGAACCAATTGGAGCTACTGACGTAAGGGCTGCTGATTGGATGAGGCATAGCATATTAGCGGAGATCTGGGGTTGGGAGGAAGAAGCTTGCTGGAAATTCCTGAATAAACCGCCTGGAGAAGAACGCTCGGGTCGTGTCTTTATTTTCTGCTGGTTGGAAGGGTCGCGACAGAGACAGGCTGAGAGGCAGAGGAGAAGGCTGTGGGTTTGGACCACAAGGGTGTGGATAGCTTCTATGGAGAGGGGATCAGTGAGCCGGCCCGGAGACACTTATGGATCCTTCCATGGAACTGATGATACCCAAAAGGTTTATTCTTGTTTCCCTTTAACCTTTCCCCCCTCCTATATAGGATAGCTGGGTTGTATAATAAAGTCTAATTGTTAAAAAACAGAACCAACAGCTGTGTTATATTACTGAAAGTATTGCAAACTGAAAAAAGATCCCCCCAATCCAAAAGAAGTATTGGAGTCCCAGGAAGGCTGTTTTCATGATCTAAGTATCTTCACTAGTCCATTAATAATTTGAATTGTTTTTTCAGCATTTATCAATGATATAAATAAACAATGGGCTAGTGATTTTTCTTTTTTTAAACTGGATTAGAAACTTCAATGTGTAATCTTATCTTGCTTTTTCTTCTAGTGTTCCTGAAACTTCACAGACGAAAGATGTGAACGATTAAATATGAAAGTAAGGTTAAAAAATACTTTTGTATTTTTTTCATTAATCCACAATATGGTTCTAACATGTTAGAAACTTGAAAAGAAAATATAAACTCCTAGGAGCCACATTAAATGAAATAACAATATTGAAAACTGAAGTGGAAAAGGGTTCTCATTAGGGGGTCTTTGCATTTTAAAAGCCTTAAAATTAAAATTGCTACAAGTAATTTCCATAAAGAGCTGAAATTTTTCATTTATACTAGGTTAGAGGCTGCATTAGGCGCTGGGAATATATTGCCTATTGTCCTCAACCTGAAAGGTTTGGCTGTTTCATGTAAAATTTCCATAAAACGCAATATTTTCTGAAATTTTACTGTTATTTGTTGAAAGTGCCTTTCTGTCACTTGTGACTTAAGTCAGCAGGGATGGTTGTTTTCTTGAGTAGCAGTGTGAAGGGAGAGAAAGTAGAAAAAAAGAGAGTCGAAACACATGACCTTATCTGGTTGTACCCGGTTTATGACTAGCTTTACAGTCAGTAAGTAAGTGATTGTGGCTCAATTACAACTTTGCTGGAAAATATTGGCAATGCTTAATATCTGTTAAATGCCTACCGTGTGTGCATAATAATATTCAAAATAGCATCTGAAAACAACATGTCTAGTCCCTCTCTTCTGTAAATCATCTTTGTTTGTTTTTTATTTTTGTTTTTGTTTTTTAGAAACAGGGTTTGTTTGTGTTGTCTTGCCTGTCCTGGACTCACTTTGTAGACCAGGCTGGCCTCCAACTCACAGAGATTTTTTTGACTGCCTCTGCCTCCCTGAGTGCTAGGATTATATGTGTGTGCTACCACACCCAGTTCAGCTTTGTATATTAATTAACCACGAGCTTATAGATGAAGCTAATGGCTCCATGGCCATATTTTGGGTTTTCTTTTCTTTGGGCTACCATGCTTTCAAGCTTCATAGTTTTCAGGTTCCAGGTTTCAATGAAGATCAATTTCCCTAACTGTAGAAATGTGCATTTGGATTTTTAAAATGAAAGAATTCTGTTTTTACTTCAACAACTTCATAGCTAATATACCTATCACAAAAGACATTTTCACAATAATATGTTCTAACTTAATATCTATTTAACATAACATGATAGCCTTCTGGAATGAGAATTTGGAGAAATAGCTGGGGAGTTTTTGTTTACACTGTTAAAGAACTGGATAGTCATGCAGAAGTATAATTGGACAAGGTACATATGACTTAACAGAAGGACTATTGACTCTCTTTTCTGTCAATGTTTCTTCAGAGATAGAAATCGTTATTTTCTCTGGATGGAATCCAAACGTTGCTGGAATGAAGAAAGTGTGTATATGTGTGCATATGTATGTGTATGCTCCCATGCAGGTACAAGTGCACACCCACATGTGTGTACATGCTTGTGGTGGACACAGAACAGGCTGGCATATCATTCTTCAGGCACTTGCCATCACTGTTTTGGGAAAGTTTCTCACTAGCTTGGAACTTGACAAATAAGCCCCAATGATCTATGCCAGGCTTTTTATAATGGTGGCTGTGGGGATAGAACTTGTGTCCTTGTGGTTCCAAGGAAAGCACTTGACTGACTGAACCATCTGTCAAGACACCTGGAATTGTTTTTGTCCTGTTACGGAGACAAAGAGGAACATGATTCAGTTTCTTTTTGGTTTCTTAAGCTGTTCAAGGACCATAGTTGATAGTGTGTCTTAACCCCCTCAAGTCTTTCACCAACCACATGTAGTAAATAACTCTAATGCCTTCACGTCACAATTCTCACTTAGGATATGAGTGATTGTTTCATGAAAGACAACTCAGTAGCCTAAAACTAGTACTTATTAAATCTAATAGAAACTTAAGAATGGTGTTTGATTCTCTTCTGAAGAGAGACCTGGAGGCATTATGCTTCACTGATAACTTAATGCTTATTGTGCACATATTGTTCCAGAAGATGTCTGATACCTTTATAATGTTTTATTTAATCCTCAGGACAATTATGTGAAGCAGTTGCTAGTGATTTTTATCTTGTTCGCTTTACAAAGGAGGAAAAGGAGATCAGGAGACACAAAGATATGAACTTTCCTTCAGAGTATCTTATTCTATTTATATTTTTCTTAACAATTTGACTGCTTAAACTTGTACACAAAGTTTTAGGTAGGCATCACACTGAATGACACTCCTTATTAACCCTCAGCTGTGTTTTGGTTCAGGGATTCTTTAGCCACACTTGACTAAATAAAACCACACTATATTGGACATTATGACAAAATACACATCTACTTTAAAATGCTTTTACAGAAAGAACTCACAACTGGAAGCAATCTATTCTAATTTCAATATCAAGTCACTGACAAAAGTACAAATTTTACCTGATAGTCATACAGAACAAACAAGAGGACAGCATTCTGCTATGACTCATCAGTTGTTAATAAAGATAAACTTCTAAATCAAGGATCTGAGAATTTAAGCACATTTTAATAAAATATAATGTAGGCCATTTTTTGTTAAGTCAAATCAGCTTTTATCAGGGAAAAATAATAGATATGAAAATTGACTAAAAGAAGTAATTTCAAATCTAGATAAAGTTCAGATTTTTTGTGTCCTTGTAAATGAGATAATAAAATTTAGAACTGATTTTATTGTATTTAACCCAATTAAAAACCTGGAAGGATGCCTAAAGTCATGTCTATACTCATGGGCCATGCTGCCATCAGTTTCCATAATAATCTGAGTGGCCTGCAATGCCACCCCAGGCCATGATCATATACAGGACCTTGCTGCTGGAAGGACCATCTGGGTCCATGATCCTACTGTATCCAGGATCTGTGTTAATGTCCATGGTCAATGTTCTCACCAAATAACTATGTGCAGGATTATCTCCCCTGGCCAGATGTTTGGCCTGTTCTGATTGGCTGCCCATTTTCTGTATTTTTTTTTTCTAGTAACTGAAGTCTCTATTTCTGAGAAACTTAAGCCTAGGCTGGATTATTGAGAAAATGTAGCCTGCCATGGAGTTGGTTGGGCTTACTTAACCAGGACCCCTCATTGGAAATGTTCTACTCTTCATTGTATAAAGAGTCATATCCAGGACTTTTGGTTGGATATGCTTGAGCCTCATGAGCTAATCTGCTGTAAGTGTAATATCAATTATGGTAGTAATGGTAGGTAGTGGTACTATTTTAAGTGTTATATTTATGTTTTATGGAATAGAGAAATAAGAAAATGCTGGAGAGTTGGCTCAGAGGTTAAGAGCACTGCCTGCTCTTCCAAAGGTCTTGAGAAATAAGAAAATGAACATAAATATTTTTATGAGTTTGAAACACTAAGGGAAAAATGTTTATAAAACAAAAGATGCTAGAAATTTGGTGCACTATGAAAAGACCAAACATGAAAAGAGTAGGAATAGCAGAAGGATAAGATTTCCAGCTCAAAGGGCCAGAAAATATTTTCAATGAAATCAGAAAAAAATGTCCCTAGCCTATAGAAACAGATAGCTATAAATGTACAAAAAGTTTACCGAACATCAAATAGATTGGATACAAAAAGAAAATCCTCCTGCCACATAGTTATCAAAACACTAATAGTGCAGAACAAAGAAAGAATATTAAAGCAGCAAAGGAAAAAGTCCAAATAACATAAAAGCAGGCCTATTAGGAATACACCAGGATTCTCAACTGAGACTTTAAAAGAAACAACAGCCTGGACAGATGTCATGCGTTTTCTAAGAGGCAGTCCAGATTACCCTACCCAGGAACCCAGGAAACCTTTCAATCAATATAGATAGAGAAAACAAGATATTCTAAGACAAAACAAAATTTAAACATCCTTCTAAAAATCCAGTGCTACAGAGGATAATACAAGGAAAACTCCAACACAAGGAAATTAAATATATTGAAGAATACACAGGAAATTAATAACTTTACACTCACAAAACCAAAAGAAGGGAAACACACACACACACACACAGAGAGAGAGAGAGAGAGAGAGAGAGAGAGAGAGAGAGAGAGAGAGACAGAGACAGAGACAGAGACAGAGACAGAGAAACAGACAGAGAGAGAGACAGAGACAGAGAGACAGAAAGAGAAAGAACAGACACACACACACATACACACACACACACACACACACACACACACACACACACACACACACCACCACCACCATCAAAATAACAGGAATTAACAATCATTGGTCATTTAATATCTCTCAACATCAATGAACTCAATTCTCAAATAAAAAGAAACAAGGTAACAGAATGGATGCAAAAACAGGATCCACCATTCTGCTGCATACAAGAAACACACCTTGGTAATAAAAATAGGGGAGGGAAAAATGGGAGGGAGGAAAGAATGGGAGGATACAAGGGTTGGGATAAACATTGAGTTGTAACAAGAATAAATTAATAAAAAAAATAAAGGCAAAAAACAACAAAGAAATCTTAGAAAAACAACAATAAAAAAAGCAAACACACTCAAGAGGAGTAGGTAGCAGAATATAATCAAACACAAGACTGAAATCCATAACTTAGAAAACAAAGAAACAATACAAAAATCAACAAAAGCAACAGCTGGTTCTTTGTGAAAATCAATTATGTAGACAAAACTTTAGCCAAAGTAAGTAAAAGGCAGAGACATATATGCAAATTTTAAAAATTGGAAATGAAAGAGTAGAGATAACAAAATACACTGAGGAAATCCAAAGAATCATTAGGTCTTACTTCAAAAGCCTGTACTCCACAACGTTGGAAAAAATCTAAATGAAATGATGATTTTCTTGATAGATATCACTCACTAACATTAAATCAAGATAGGTACCATTTACCAACATTAAATCTAGATCAAGTAAATAATTTCACTAGTTCTATAACTCCTAAAGAAACAGAATTAGTCATTAAAAACATCCCAACAAAACCAGCATTGGGTTGGACAGTTTGAGCACAGAATTCTACCAGACTCAGCTAATTCCAATACTCCTTAAACTATTACACAAAATAGAGACAGAAGGAATTTTGCCAAACTCATTATATGAAGCCACAGTCACACTGATTCCTACATTACACAAAGACTCAACAAAGAAATAGAATTTCAGGACATTTACTCTTATGAACATTGATGCAATAATACTCAATAAATACAAACAAATCCAAGAACAGGAGAAAATATTATCCACCATGATCAAGTAGGCTCCATCCTAGGGATGCAGGGTTGCTTTAACATCCAAAGATCCATCAATGTAATCCACAAACTGAAGGAAACTGAAGAAAAGAAAACATATGATCATCTCATTCATGCTGAAAAAGCCCTTGACAAAATCCAACACCCCTTTACATTGAAAGTTTTAGAGAGATCAGAGATACAAACCATATACCTAAATACAAAGGTAATCTACAACAAGCCAATAGCCAACATCAAATTAAATGGGGAAAAACATAAAAGCAATTCTACTAAAATCAGGTTCAAGACAAGCTTGCCCAGTCTCTGTGTATCTGTTCAACACAGTACTGGAAGTTCTAGCTAGAGCATTAAAAGAACTAAAGTAGATCAAGAGTACTCAAATTCAAAAGGAAGAAGTCAAAGTATCACTATTAGCAGATGATATGACAATATTCGTAAGTGATGCCAAAAATTCTACCTGAAAACTTTCTACAGCTGATAAAGTCCTTCAGCAAAGTTTCTTGATACAAAATTAGCTTTAAAAAATCATTAACCTTCCTCTATACAAGCAGTAAATGCTCTGAGAAAGAAACTAGGGAAATTACATCCTTCACAACACCTGAAATTAGTATAAAATATCTTGGTGGAACTTTAACTAAATCAATGGAAGACTTGTATAACAAGAACTTCAAGCCTTTGAAGAAAGTAGAAGAAGATATCAGAAAATAGAAAGCTAACCAATGTTCATGGCTAAGTAGAAATAACAAAATTAAAAAAGGTCATCTTACCAAAAGTAATTTACAGATTCAATGAAATCCCATCAAAATTCCAACACAATTCTTTACAGACCTTGAAAGAATAATTCTTAATTTCATATAAAAATATAAAAAACCCAGGATAACAAAAATAATCCTATACAATAAAAGAATTTCTTAGATTCCAAGCTCTACTGCAAAGCAATAGCAATAAAAACTCCATGGTATTACCGTTAAACAGACTAGATGGTCAATGGAATTGAATCAAAGACTCAGAAATAAACCTACACACTTACAGGCATTTGACATTTGACAAAGAAACCAAAAACTTACAATGGGAAAAAGAAATAGTTATCAACAAATGGTGCTAGCCTAACTGGCTAATATTTAACTAATATTATATTAACTAATAAATAACTAATATTTATCACTCTGCAGGAGACTCATGGCCAAGTGAATGAAACAACATAAAACTGGATACACTAAGTCTAATAGAAGAAAAAGTGGGTAAGAGCCTTGAATGCATTGGTGCAGGAGACAACTTTCTGAACAGAAAACCAACAGCTTAGTCACTAAGATCAACAATTAATAAATGGGGCCTCATGAAACTGAAAAGTTTCTGTAAGGCAAAGGACACCATCAATAGTACAAAATAGCAGCGTACAGATCTGGAAAAGATTTTTACCAACACTACATCCAACAGAGGGCTAATATCGATAATATATAAAGAGCACAGGAAAATAAATACCAACAAACCAGATAACCTAATGAATAATCAAGTACTGAATTAAATGGGTAATTCTCGACAGCAGACTCTCTAATGGCCAAGAAGCACCTAAAAATAATGTTGAACATCATTAGTCATCACAGAAATGCAAATCAAAATGTCTCAGAGATTTCATCTTACACCCACCACAATGACTAGGTTCAAAAACTCAAGTGACAGCACATGTTGGTGAGGATGTGGAACAAGGAGAGCACTCCTCCAGTGCTGGTGGGAGTGCACACTTGTATAACCATTTTGGAAATAAATCTGGAGGTTTCTCAAAACCTTGGGAATAATTCTACTTCAAGATTCATCTATAGCACTCCAGGGCATATGTCAAAAAAAGATGCTCCACCATACAACAAGGATAGTTGCTCACCTATGTTCACAACTTCTTTCTTCACAGTAACCAGAAACTGGAAACAATCTAGATGTCCCTCAGCTGAAGAATGGATAAAGAAATTGTACTACATTTAGACAATGGACTACTACTCAGCTATTAAAAACAACGACATCATAAACTTTCTAGGCAAATGGATGGAACTAAAAAGGTCATCCTGAGTGAGGTAACCCATGCCCAGAGAGATAGACATGGTATGTAGTCACATATAAGTACATATTAGGTGTAAAGTATAGGATAACCATGCTACAATCCACAGACCCAAGCAAGCTAAGTAACAGGGAGGACCCAAAGAAAGATGCAGAAATCTCACCCAAAAGGGGAAATATAATAGACATTTGAAGTAGGTAGAGGGAGGGCACTGGGCTACAGAGGGTGTGGAAGGCGGTGGGGATAGTGAGGGGACTGAAAATGGTGGGGGGCATCTGTGGTATGTGTGGAGGCTCCTAGGAGTCTGTGGTGGTGACTCTAGATAATATTCCTAGCAAAGGGAGATATGGAGCCTGAGGTGGCCACCTCCTGTATTCAGGTGGGACTTTCAGTGGAGAGAGGGGGACACCAACTTATACACATAACCTTTGACCCAGCCAATCAATGCCTGGTCCAATTTTAATTGCATGCTGTGATAGAGAGCCCACCAATGACATCACTAATAATGTTCTATTCACTCAGACCGGAGGCTAGCATAACAGTCACCTGAGTGGCTTCACACAGCTGCTGATGGAAACAAATACAGAGACCCACAGCCAAACATTAGTTAGAGCTTGGGGAATTCTATGGAAGAGTAGGGGGTTTGAAAGAGCCAGAGAAGTCAAAGACACCATAAGAAAACCTCAAAAATCAACTAACCTATGCCCAGAGGGGCTCACAGAGACTGAACCAACAATCAGAGGGAATGCATGGGATGGACCTAGGCCACCCACGCATATGTAACAGATATATAGCCTGGTCCTCCCTCATGTGGGACCTCTAACTGCAGGAGCAGGGTCTGCCTGGGACTCTGTTGCCTACCTTTGGATTTTTTCCCCTCACTATCTGCAACCTTGTCTAGCCTTTATTGAAGAATATGGACCAGTCTTCCTTGATATGCTGAGATGGGTTGATATCCATGGGAGGACTTCCCTTCTCAGAGATGAAAGGGACAGCATACAGGAGGAAGGGAAGGGAGGTGAGTGGGAGGGACCACCCCTGAGACCTGGAGGATAGGAGAGAGGGGGACTTCCTACTGGGATATAAAGTAAATGAATAAATTAATTAATGAAAAGAAGAAAAGGGGTTTGAAAAATATTAAATATGCTTTGGTTAAAGTCAAAGAAACCATTAAAATGAAATGTAGTCAAGTATTCTTTTCTGGTCTTAAAGGAAATTCCAGATGGCTATTTTAATAAAATGTAGTTAAGAACTGATAAACAAGTAAACTCTAGACAGCGCAAGAGGAAGTTTCTCATGCAGGACAATCAGTATGGGATGGGTAAAATTGTCTGAGTAATCTCGTTGCTTTTCAGAAATGACAGTTTAGGTTTGGAAATAATGGGAGTATCAAACACACACACACACAGGTAGAGTGTTTTACAGTACTGAGTATACACATTAACTGTGAAATAGAAAGTTAATTGTGTTTTTCTTTATGGAATTGTAATAAGGTCTAGAATGTCAAATAGGCATTAGGAATATTCATTTATTTCAAAGAGCAAAATTACTATATTAGGTTTAATATAAATGGTATCACCAGGTTTTGGTTGATCAGTCATAATATTATCTCCTGGGTTTTGAGTATTACTATAAACCATTTGTTATCTATACTCTTAACACAGAAACCTGTTCTGTTATAATCTGTGATGCCATGTATTTCTTTATGATTTTCTGCATTTCTTAAAACATTTTATGAGCTCAGTTTTTGGAAATTACTACTAGAATTGGTAGCATGCTTATTTCAATATTCAAAGCTAGAATAAACATACATAATTTGCATTTTTGTGTATACATGTTGATGCATGTGTGCACACAGGCATATATGTATGGCAGATGTCTTCTACAATTGCTATTCACTTTGTTTTTTAAAAGGGTCTGTCACTGAACCAGGAGCTCACAGATTCAGTGTGGTTGGCTGGCCAGCAAGTCCCGGATGTCCTCCTGTCTTTGCTTCCCTAGATGTGGGATTTCAGACACTCACCACTGTACCTGGATTCTTACATGGTGCTAGGATGGAGCTTAAAGCTTCATGCTTGTCTTGCAAGTATTTTACCAGCTCAGCCATGACTATACTCCATGATTTACATACCAAAAGCAAAACATAAAACTTTTGAGGATGAAACTAATTCTAGACATAAGTGTATGGGCTCCTCTATTTATGGGTTGTGGAATTGATTATAGAAAGATAAATTAAACACTAAAATAGTTACTTTAGGGAAGAATTGGGAAGTGGAAGAGATATATTTGAATTTTAGTTAGTATTCTTGAAATGATTTTTATTGAAAATAATGTTAAAAATTATTAGTTTAAATTAAAATCGATAACATTATATTTAAGCCTTTAGACTTTTTTTTAATACATATGAGTGTTTTGTCTGCATAGATGTGTGTGCACCACATGCCCCCGGAAGAAGAATGTGTCATATTCCCCAGACGTGAGTTACAGAATTGTTGTGAGCTGCCATCTGGGTTCTGGCAACTAAACTCAAAGCCTCTGCGTTTAACATCTGAGTCATCTCCCTGGTTGCAATGAAGTTAAATTTAAAGAAATGTGTTGAAAAGAAAATCAAACAACTGAAGAACATTGTCTCTCTATAGGGAACAAATAACAGGATATTTTTAAGACTTTTTAAAAACTAAGTGGGAAAAACCAAAGTAAATATGTTCTCTTTTGTATTTAAGATTATAATCTGGGCATAGAGCCGCACGCCTTTAATCCCAGCACTCGGGAGGCAGAGGCAGGCGGATCACTGTGAAATCAAGGCCAACCTGGTCTCCAAAGTGAGTCCAGGACAGCCAGGGTTACACAGAGAGACCCTGTCTCGAAAAACAAAACAAAACAAAACAACAACAACAACAACAACAAAAAAAACAAAAAAAAACAAAAAAAAAAAAAACGAAAGAAAGAAAGAAAGAAAGGAAGAAAGAAAGAAGATTATAAAGTAATTACATCATTTTCTCTCCTCTCTTTTTCTCCCTCCATACCCTGCTCTCTTTCAAATTCATGGCTCCATTTTCCTTAATTGTTTTTTTTACACACACACACACACACACACACACACACAAACACATTACTATATGTAATCTGCTTAGTCTGTATTTTATTACTTGTATGCATATTTTCAGGATTGACCACCACAATATTCCTAGAGCTTAAAGTGTGGGAGTTGGTTTGTAAATTTATCCATTGTGACTGGGCTCTACAATTCTCTATTTTCTCTGGTTGTGGTTTTCTGTAGTGGTCTCCACTGTCACAAAAATAAGTTTCCTTGATGAGGAGTGAGGACCACACCTATCTATGACTATAAGGAGAAACATTTAGAGTATTATTCTTCTGGTATATTAAAGTGGTACTTATAATATTCTTCTCCAAAATCCATGATGTCACTAGGCCAGACTAGGGTTCTAGTACCAGGAGTAAGTATGCTTAAGAATGACATTCCAAATCTGAATCATTGGAGTTACTTATTCTCATTGCAATGGAAAATCAGGCTGAAATAAAATTCATGATGGTTTGACATAACTCTCTAGTTATCTTGGTCAAGTTTTCAATCAGCTTTAGCAATGTGTATTTTATTATCACTAGTTTCCCATTTAGAGATGATTTTGCAACCTAAAGGTTACTTTGAAGAGTCTTTTCCTTTTTTACTCTACACTGCTACTGAAATTCACAGGGTACAGATATATATATATATACAAAAAACAAAAACAAAAACAAAAAAAAAAACCACTGTTTCTGTTTCTTTGAGATAGGGCCCTATTATTTAGACTAGATTTGCAAAGATTGTGCTATGTACTCAGGCTGGCCTTGAGGTCATTGTGTTCCACCCTATTCTGCATCCCAAGTGCTGGCATTAAAGGCCCACACTAACACACATGGCCTGACTCTATCTTTAATTGATTTAAATTTATTTTGAAACTTTTGATTCCTCTTTTTTAAATTATTTAATTTTGTACATAAACATTTATATTACTCATTTTAGGTACTTTTTTTACAATTCAAAATGAAAAATCATCCCTGAAATTCACTTTTCACATGCACAGTATTTGTACCTCACTGTTCCTTTTGTTTTTTATCTTTCAATTCATATGGAATTTTAGGGAGAAAAAAATTTAAATGTATAGTTTCCCTTTAAATTCTTAGCACGCATAAATTTTTGATTTCTCAAAGTTTTCAATGATCATAATTCAAACACAGGGATGCTTTTCCCCTTAGTACCGCCATTAGGACTACTTGCTTTAACTTCTATTCTGCAAAATGAAGTAAAAGCCATAACAATTAATTGGCTTTACATATTACACTGTTCTTACAACCAGCTTTGTTAGACTTTGAACAATGGAGAATAACATATTTGTAAGCTGATTTCATGAATTTGTATCAATACAATGATGTTTACTATGGCATCATATTTTTTGCCAGTGAAATTTCTAAAGGGTCTGCTATCAATTGATTAACAGGAATCAGTATACTGCGTGGCACTAAACTTAAAAGAAACTGGATTGTGTAATTTAAAACAATGTTGTCATGTACAAAATAGGAAACTATTTCCTTCTAGAATTTATGGTTCACTGTAAAAGTATCTTTGTAAAAGTATATTTACTTTGCAAATGTAATTGTCATCTCAGAGGCTGTCTGATGAATGTGTTGACCCTTTCTACTTCTCTCTGAACTCTGACTTGCTGGTTTGACTCAGCGGTTCTGGCTCAAAACTCCTCTCCAAGCTGATTGATTAAAACTGGCTTCTCTAGGCTTCTGACTGAATATCTCTACATAAAACTGCCTCTGAACTCCATGAACTGAACTGTCAGGAACTTACTGCTACTGCACTGCCTCTGAACTGACTCCCCATTGACTCTCAACTGACTGACTGATTGGCTCTACTTGAACTGCTCTTAAATAGCTGCTCCTTCCTGTCTGTTCTAATGAGAGTTGGGTGTATCCTATCTCTGATTTATTGTATGAAATCTTTCTCTGATTCATCATGTTGTCTATCCTCAATTAGACATCACTTTTAAATATGGCTTCTTCCTTCTACAAACTAATCTTATCTTCATTATTTGGGATTAAAGATGTGTACTAAGGATAGTCTAATACAGCCAGAGAAATTAAAGGTGTGTGGTGTGAGAAAGCACCAGATTGATTTCCAAAGTGGTTGTACAAGTTTGTACTACCACCTGCAGTGGAGGAGTGTTCCCCTTCCTCCACATCCTTGGCAGCATGTGGTATCACTTGAGTTTCTGATATTAGCCATTTTCACAGGTGTAAGATGTACTCTGGTGCCTCACATTTGACCATGTCCCCTGGAGGGAGAGACCTGGTGGCACTCAGGGGAAAGACAGCAGGTTACCAAGAAGAGACTTGATACCCTAAGAGCATATACAGGGGGGAGGTAATCCCCCTCAGAAATAATCATAGAGGAGGGGAATAAGGGGAAAATGGGAGGGAGGGAAGAATGGGAAGATACAAGGGATGGGATAACCATTGAGATGTAACAAGAATAAATTAATTAAAAAATTTAAAAAAAGATGGAATCTCAGAGTCATTTTTATTTTCATTTTCCTGATGACTAATAATATTGAGCATTTTAAGAGTTTCTCAGCCATAAACCCAAAAGATGCTCCAACATTTAACAAGATCATTTCCTCAACTATAGCAGCCTTATTCATAATAGCCAGAATTAAGAAACAGTCTACATGTCCCTCAACCAAAGAATGGATAAAGAAACTGTGCTACATTTAGACAATGGGATACTACTCAGCTATCAAAAACAAGAAAATCTTGACATAATTAGACAAATGGATGGAACTAGAAATTATCACCCTGAGTGAGGTAATTCAGATCCAGGAAGACACACATGGTATGTACTCACTTATAAGTAGATATTAGACCAACATAGATGTCCTCTGAGAGATCCCACACAGCAGGGTATTGGGATAGTCAATGGGACTCACAGTGAGACTCTGGGCTAAGACCTTCAAGTTGTATGGAAGAATTGGGGGATGGAAGGATGGAGGGGCAGTTTTCAGCAACTCCATAAGGAGACCATCTAGACTGGCAGGTCTGGTCCAGGGGGTCATGCAAATCGGATTCACCAACCAAGGGCTTTGCAAGCAGAGGACTTAGATCCCCTGTTCCTGGTGCCTCACTCCTGTAGCCAACAGAAAGCTCAGTCTCCACATGGGGATGGGGGAGTGGGGAACTGCATCTGAGCATAACTCTGGGCAGGATTTGATCACTGCTTATTTGTAGAGAGGCCCTGTGGGAATGCAGAACAAGGGCATGCCGGCTATCCAGATGAGAGTTGATAGGCTGCAGCAGCTGTCAGAAGTCCAGAGGAGGGGAATAGAGCAGAAAAGTGAGGGACGGTGGGAACAGGAAGATGTGATTATAATCCAGATATAATATGGATTAATGATGATGATGATATACAAATTTTTTAAAGATGTGTATGTGTAGGCTTAGATTTTCCAAAAGCCCATTTTATTTAGGCTTCCTAATCGTTTCTACATCCTTCCAACCCATCAATCAGAGGCAGAAGGTTAGTAGGAAAGAGGGTGTTGACCTCTTTAGACATATTACCTTGATGTGATTACAGTCTTCATCATCAGATACCATCAGACTAGCAAACGGCAAACAGCAAACAGTGAACAACAGCAGGATTCAGTAGAAACAGCAAGACTCCACTGAGTCAGTAGAAGTTAGAGGAAACAGCAAGACTTCATGGAAGCAGCACTAATCAGCAAGAGCTGCAAGACTCAGCCAGAGTGCCACAAGAAGTTCTTTGGAACATTTTTCTCTGTGAAGTGAAGTGTAGAAAAGTGAAGACCAGGGAAGCGATAGTAAACATTGCAAAGCATAGAGATGCACAAGTGTTCTCTCAGTGTCTGAGAGCTCTATGTATCTCTTTTTGGAGTCTACAGAAAGATGTTTCCCAGTTAGGAAAAACCAAGCTCCTCCCACTAGACAGCTTCTAGCAAAATATCATGCATCCTTTCATGAGTCTGTGTTCAGAAATGGAAAAACACTCTAACATCTCACATGTGGGCCCAAAACAAATAAAAATATTCACATCCCACCACTGAGTTTTTAAAGAAACTAGAAACTTCTACTTCAGTTGTGTCTGCAATCCAGCCAGGTCACATAGACCCAGGCCTTTGGATGTGATCCTTTGCCAGAGCAGCTATGTTGCTGGATAAAAATTACTCTGCAGTTCACCGACACTTTGACTATAAATATCTTCTAATTTTTCAGTTTTAATATTTAATAGTATTTATTTACATTGCAAGTAATATCTGCATTCACTTGATATTGTGCATTTCTATGATGAAATACATGGTAATTAACTGATTGGAATTAAGTGTTCTTTATCTTTTCTGATTAGTTTTAGTTCAAAAATCTATTTTGTCAGTATTAAGATACCAATGATTAACTGCTTCCTGGTCCCACCTGATGGGGGTTTTGTTTTGTTTTGTTTCAATCATTTCACTTTAATGAGGTACATATTTTTAAAGCTAAAGTGAGTTTCTTGTAGACAGCATAAGTTAGATTTTGTCTCTTAATTAATTCAGCCAGCTTATTATTTTTTATTGGAATTTTTTTGTTTTGTTTTTTTGAGACAGGGTCTCTCTGTGTAGCCTTGTCTGTCCTAGACTCACTTTGTAGACCAAGCTGGCCTCGAACTCACTGCCATTTGCTTGCCTCTGCCTCCCAAGTGCTGGGATTAAAGGAATGCGCCACCACCACTGGGCTTTTATTGGAATGTTAATGACATTAATAGTTAAAGTTACTATTTAAAATATGTGTGGTGGTTCAGTTGTCTTTACTGATTAATTTTGTGGCAGTTTCAATAGGAAAGAATGTCACAGACTCATACATTTGAATGCTTAGTCATCAGGGAGTGGCAATACTTGAGAAGAATTAGGGGTTATGGCCTTGTTGGGAGTATCACTGGATGTGGGCTTTGAGGATTCAAAGGCCCCAGAAAAACCTAATTTCTTCTCTTTCTGCCTCCTGTAGATCCAAATATAGAACTTCAGTTCTTCAGCACCATGTCTACCTGAGTCCTACTATGCTCCCCATCATGAGGATAAGGTACTAAACCTCTGTAACTGTAAGTGAACCCCAATGAAATGATTTACCTTATTAGAGGTTCCTTGGTCATGGTGTCTCTTCACAGCAGTAGAATAGTGACTAAGACAATGTTTCAAATTGTCCTCTATTTCATCAATTACATTTTCTTTTTAGACCATTTGGCTATGCTTGTTCCTCTTCTCAGTCTAATGTATTGCCTCCTGTATTCTCGTTAGTGTTGTTTGCTGGATATTAATGTTTTTTAGGCTGTCCATTTGATGGAAAGGGTTTTTCCTCTTCAGCTATGGCAGGTTGTTTTTTGGAGTACAGTAGTCTAGGTTGTCATTTGTAGTTTATTAGAACATGAATACATTTCTCTAAGCTATTTGGGCATTCCAAATTTCTATTGTAATACCCACTGTTATTCTGACAGATTTTATGTACCACTTGTTTTTTTTTCCCTTGAAGCTGTCAATATTCTTTATTTTGCATATGTAGTATTTTAACTATGGTACATCATGGTGAGTTCCTCATTTGACCTTGTTCATTTTATGTTCTATTTACTTCTTGTGGATATGGGTATGTTTTTCCTTAGCTTAGTGAAGTTTTCCTTTATGAAATTTTTGGAAAATGTATCTATGTTATTGACCTGGGATTCTTCTCCCTGGGTTATCCCTATAATTTCCGAGTCTTGCTTTTTCATGTCATCTCACATTTCCAGTCTCCTTCTTTCCTGTTCTTTTAAATTCTTCTCGTATTCTATGCTTATTTTTTTCTAGTTCTTCTACTTTAAATTTTTTTTCTGATTTATTTTTTTTAATTTTTTTTATATTTTATTTATTTTTTTTATTAATTTATTCTTGTTACATCTCAATGTTTATCCCATCCCTTGTATCCTCCCATTCCTCCCCCCCCCCATTTTCCCATTATTCCCCTCCCCTATGACTGTGACTGAGGGGGATTACGTCCCCCTGTATATTCTCATAGGGTATCAAGTCTCTTCTTGGCTACTTGCTGTCCTTCCTCTGAGTGCCACCAGGTCTCCCCCTCCAGGGGACATGGTCAAATGTGAGGCACCAGAGTACGTGAGAAAGTCGTATCACACTCTCGGGACTTCTACTTTAAATTTAAGTCCTGATAGTTTATCTACTTGAGCCATCCAATGTGTAAAGCTTTCTCTTGTGTTTTCTTTTTGGGTTGTTGAGTATTTCAGTTCCATCCTTACCTACACTTGGCTTTTCTTCACTACATCTGAAGTTTCCCTGAATTCAGTTTTCAAGTCCTCAATTTTCTTAGAAATTTCACTCAGCCATATGTTTGTGGTTTCTTTTACATCACTTTGGTGTTTATACCTTTAAAATCATTACTTTTAAGTTCATATTTTAAAGTCCATTGAGTTTTGTTCATTGTTTTTTCTTTACCTCCTTGAATACTTTTCTGAAATTTTATTTTTTGAAGTTTATTACTGTACTTTCAAAATGTGTTTCCTGGGGTATAGATAGGTCATTCGTATTGGACAACATTTCCATATGACTATTATATTTTGAGGGTACATATTATATTGATCTTTTATATTTGTTTTTTGTAAAGAGATTTGGGTATGTGGTTATATTTTGATGGTTCTGTGTCTGAAATTAACATAGAAGGCTGGAATGGAGTACCAGATATGTATCAAGATTAGCTCTGGAAGTTGAATATGCTGTGTGTGCTTAGGTCAGGTAAATGTAGGGAGCTACCTTTGTGAGCAGGATATGTTTGGTCTGAGCCTGAAGTCTGAGTACCATTGGGTAGAGATAACAAGGCTGGTCTGGGGAATGAGATGTGGATGCCAGGCAAGAACTGGGTCTTGGGGATGGTGGGTTGAGTGGGGATCATTTGACTCACCAGGCTATGTCCTATCAGAAGATGTAAGAGGCCAGGTTAGGGAGAAAGGCTGCATTCTAGAGGCAATAGGTCAAGTCAGGTGGTAAGCAGAGCTCTGTGCTGATCCATTCTATGTGTCTCTGTAGGTTGTGGCCATTGCAGCTCCTGGACATGGGAGCAGTGAACAAAGACTATTCTAGGATACTAGGTGTGGGACCTGGGAAATATCTAGGCATAAGGCATGCTGCACAGAAGGGAGGATCAGGAACAGTCACCCTGCAAGGCCCTGACACAAGATCAAAGTTGTAAACCCTGGCGTGGTGGTGCACACCTTTAATCTCAGCACTTGAGAGGCAGAGGAAGGCAGATTGTTGTGAGTTTGAGGCCAGACTGATCTACAAAGTGAGTCCAGGACAGCCATGGCTACATAGAAACCTTCTCTCAAAAAACAAACAAACAAAAACCAAAACAAAATAAAAACCAAACAACAAACAAACAATAAACAAACAAACAAACAAAAAACAAGATCAAAATTGTTTTAATAGGTCAAATAATTGAGAAAATATGTATTCAAGTGCTTGGTGTGATGGTTCATGCCTTTAATCTTAGCACTCAGGAAGCAGAGGCAAGTGGATCGCTGTGAGTTCAAAACTAGCTTGGTCTACAAAGCAAGTCCAGGAAAGTCAAGGCTACACAGAGAAACCCTGTCTCAAAAGAGAGAGAGAGAGAGAGAGAGAGAGAGAGAGAGAGAGAGAGAGAGAGAGAGAGAGAGAGAGAGAGCACACCCAAATCAAAACAAAATATATACTCAAAACAAAAAGTCTACCAAGTAAAACTTTCATTATATTCTGAACGAGAATGGAAGCATCAAGCATTAGGTGGTGTATGGGGTTAAGCAAACATGAACACTCCTTAGCTTGGATATAACCATTTCAGGAAAACACAGAAGCCTCAGAAGTATTCTTGATGTCTGTGGTTCTTAGATGAAAAGTGTAACACAGAATTCAGGAAAGCAGACAAAAAGAAAATAAAAGAAGAAGAAGAAGAAGAAGAAGAAGAAGAAGAAGAAGAAGAAGAAGAAGAAGAAGAAGAAGAAGAAGAAGAAGAAGAAGAAGAAGAAGAAGAAGAAGAAGAAGAAGAAGAAGAAGAAGAAGAAGAAGAAGAAAGTTTATTTCAGGACTTGAGAACTCTAAAGACGAACCAGATAAGTTATTTCTATTTCATATTTCAGAGACATAAAATTTGCTATAATTTGTGTTCAGGTTTGAACACTGTAATAACAATTAGATTAGGATTTTCATTTTGTCATTTATATAGATTCTAATTAAAACATTCTTGTTTAAACATTTTATGCCTTAATATTTTAATACCTGAACATAATAATTTAATGGTTCTCAAAATGAGAAGTTAAATATACTAAATGGTAGTTTAGAAATAATGTTTAGTAGTTATTAATCCTCTTTGTAGTGGGCCTTTATTAAGTGATATTTGGACTAAATTTAAATCCCTATAATTCTCCCTGATTCCTACTGTAACAGTTTTTGAAATCACAGCCTGTAGAGAGGAAATTGAAGTTACTAGCATGCATATGGGTGGGATCATAATCCAGTATAACTGGCAGCCTTGGTTTTGGGCTTTTAGCCTCCAAATCTGTGAGAAAATGTTTGATTTTTCTGTGGTTATAACACCGTGACCAACTCAAAACAGAAATATTTAATTTTAGCCATAAAATTATCAATAAAGTTGGCTGCCAAATTACAAGTGGTGAATTTGTGGTAATAAGACATCAGTTTATTGAATGCTATAGTTAAGTGGTGCTGACTGGCTTAAAGAAAGGAGAACATACTCTAGCATACTTCTGGAGGCTGTAAAACTGAAACAAATAATTAATAGTACAGGCGGTTGCTGAGGGGTATGAAGAAATAAACCGTCCCGGGACTCTCTGTGTGGTTTATATGTGGCTACTTTACTCTGACTCTAAATTTACCTTTAGACTCTAAACATCAGCCATATTTGATTATAGTTATTTCTGATTACTTGATATTAACATTGCTATAGAATACTACTGGCAAATGAAGTAAAGTTTTCAATGTATGGCCAGGTGGTGGTGAAACTCGCCTATAATCCCAGCACTCAGGGAGGCAGAGTAGGTCTATCTATGAGCTCAAGGCCAGCCTGGCTACAGAGTGCGGTCCATGAAAGCCAATGCTACACGGAAAAATACTGCCTCCAACCAAACCAACCAACCAAACAAAAAGATTTCAATGTATGAATTTGGAAGAGCATGATTAGACTTAGAAAAGAACATCAGGATACACACACACACAAACACACACACATACACACCTCCTCATATATGAATATATACACACACATATATATGAGATGAAACGTAGGTTTTTTTTTTTTTAAATGTATACCCTGAGTAATTACTTTACCTCTGAGTTGAACCTTTGGCCCTATTTTAGGGATGTGATTATTTCAATTCAAAGAATCCTCACAATAGTTTATTTCTTTTCACTTAGCAAAACAATACACTGAACCCATGTGAGTCTACAATGTTTTTATAGTCATTTATAAGAAAATGCATGCGTGCATTTTGCCTGCATGTATGTTTCTGTATCATGTGCATGACTGGTATCCTAGAAAGCCAAAACACGGTGTTAAATCTTCTGGTGCTGGGGTTACAGATGGTTATGAATATCCACATGGGTGCTTGGAATTGAGCCTAGGTCCTCTGAAAGAACAACCAGTGTTTTTAAATACTGAGCGATCAGCTGGAGAGATGGCTCAGCCATTAAGGGCTTGGCTCACAACCATAAATACTGAGCCATCTCTCTAGCCCAGAGTAACTGTTCTAATAAAAGTTTTTCTCTATATAGGAATGCTTATTGTATGTATTTTATTTATGATCTGACTGCTTTATGTAATACTTAGAATCTAACTGTAATGCATACGTGAGCTACAAAACGATCACAGTGAAATACATGTTAAAGAACCATTATCAACAGGACTTTTATGTATGTCCCTATCTGCTTGCAGGTGGTCTTAAATAATCTACGTTGAGTTTAGGTTGTGCAGAGCACAAAGTTTCCAGTATTTGGTACCATGAAACATGAATGACCATGTATATTATATTTTATTTTGAGGTCATTCTTTCTCAGCAGAGAAAAATATTTTATATGCTATTAAGGGTGTTACTGGTTTCTCTCCACAACCTGACTTTAAGATCCTATTGATGAAGAAGACACCATACTTACACCATTAAACTTAGAGAAATTGAGCTGGTGACGAAGTTAAACTTTACTCCTGATGACTAGCATTAATAGAACTACAAGGAAATATACATAGTATCATAGGAGAAAAGTAGTCATCAATCTCTCCCAGCTACAAACCTATCATTCCACACTAGCAACCTGTTTGCATGATGAACTTACTATTTCAGTATATATATTTACATTACATCCTGCTTATAATCCCCTCACTCTTATTTTCCTAAACCTTTTCTTCCTCCCTATTCTACCCTATTCCTGTCCCATAGCCCTCTGACAGGTGGGGTTCTCCTCCCTTACTGTCTGACTGTCTGACCATAATCTATCAAGTCTCATCTGGATAGCCTGCATCCCCTTTCTCTGTGTTCCCACAGGACCTCTCTGCTAAAAGCCAGTGTTCAAATATTAGGCACCAGAGAAGGAAAATTGGCCTTCTTCAATAGAGATAAATTAGATATATACCATATTCCAGGGCAGATGTAACGATCAGTGTAAATGTTGTTTTTATTTTCTTAGCTGAGAGGATGAGATTCAAGTACATGGATTGGGCTGAGCCCAGAACATTTCTTTCTAACTATCCCTATTTCTAGGCCTGGAAGATTCTAGCCTTTATACAATCTAAGCTTCCACTAACCCCAACTTTGAAGGCTTCAATTTCCAGCCTCTATTTGCTAACCTAGGCCTATAATGTTTTCTGCTTTTGTGACTTACTACTGAACAAGCTCACCCTTTCAAGTTGTTTCTGAACTCTGGCTGGCTGTTTCAATTCAGTTGTTTTGATTCATAACTCCTGGTCGACTGATTCAAATTGACATCTCGTTGAACTGCTCTGTTGGAAAAACTGCCCCTGAATTCCACTAATTGAACTACACTGGCTGCATTTACTACACTTTCTACAGAAATGGAACTGAAAAGAATTCAACTGCATACAACTGAACTGCACAGAAGCGACTCTTTGTACTGTCCTTGGGAACTCTACTGTACTTTCTCCAGAAACTCTCTCTTTTCCTGAACTTCCCTTAGGTAGGTTCTCTTTCTTGTCTGTTCTCCTGAGAGTCGATCATATCCCATCTCTGACTCATTTTGTCAAACTTTCTCTGATTTGTCACCTAGTTTGCCCCTCAATCAGGTGTCATTGTTTTGGATTAAAGATGTATACTAAAAAAGTGTTTGTATTTCTGCCAAAGTGATTAAATGGCTCTGCTAAGGCTGTGTCTGTATTCCAGCCAGATCACACAGACCTAAGTGTTTGGATCTGACCCATTCCCAGAGTAGTCATATAGCTTGATTAAAGTTCCTTTACATATCAGGAATAATTGATGAGCACAATATGGTGTCCACAATTTTATGTATTTTATGTGTATTTTTGTTTAAGTAGTTTTCTAATTGTATTATTAAGAGATGAATGAATGTGGAGTAGAGTGCCTAGGGAGTTTCACAGAAGCATGGAAGATCTAGGAAGGGTTAGTTCAGGAGAGAATGTGATCAAAATGTGTTGTATTAAAAAACTACATGAAATCTTCTAAAATGTAACTTATTATCAGGTATTGTTATTACATCTCTGCTGGATAAACCTGGTGATGGCACATGAAAATAGCTTAACAGCTTACTGCCTACACAGAATTTTATATGTTTCACAGTGTTCACTACTAATTAACAAAAATATTGATTAATGCATGAGAGAAGTGCCATTGCTGAATTTTGCATGGAGGAATCTTAAAAGGGGCAGAAGGGGAGTTAGAAATAAGTAAGCTTGTTCCGAAAGCAATGTGTGGGAACTGAAGAAGACTTAGTCTGCATTAGATATATGTTTCTCTCTGTATGTGTCATAGTAAAATAAAGTATACATATATTAAGTATTCAATGAAAATTCTATAATTGTACAACATAGTCACCACCTAAAATAAGGTAGAAAACATTCATGTCATACCAAAAGTATGCTTGTGCATGTTCCTCTCAAGACATCTCAGAGAATTCAGATTTTTTTAATAACAATATTACCAGACAAGGCTCCTGCTTTTGTAGTTCTTACAAACATATTCAAATATTCCATAATGTTCATTGTCTGAGCTCTTCTTCTTTAGAAGAATAGTTTGATAATCAAACATGTTTACTATGTTTGACATTCATTAATTTTTATTGCCAGGTAGTGGCCACTGTTTGCACAATTGTTTTAACCATTCTACTTTACTAATCGTTTGTGTTATATCCATGTTTTTATTATTACATAACAGGTGGCTGTGGCATTTTAAAAATAATAATACACATTCTTTATTTTCTCTTCTATTGAGTAAGTACCTTGGATATGGGATAAGTTAAGAGACTGTCAGTCATTTTAAAAAAAAGTGTAGCACTTTATATTTTCATCTGTTTTGCATCATTTTCAGTCTGTGCTTGTTGCTCAAATAATCCTTTCTCTCAGGTATTGTTTAAAGCACTTTGAAAAATGCTGAATTCACTAAAACTCCTGTAGGCAATAAGAACATAGGCAGTGCTTAGTTCTCACTTACAAAGTGTGTGATGTAATGGAAATAGAGGGTAAAGCCACCTTTGTTTCTGTAGCCTCCCAATGAGATCACAGTGTGAGCTGATTCAAAACTAAACTAGGTTGGAGTTGTTACCAGGGCACTTCATGAGTGGCTGTATATCAGGGGTAGAAGGACATGAACTGATACATTTCTTCAAAGTGGGTTAGTATGACAGTAATGACTATTTTTATTCACAGAAGAGATGTTCTCTGAAGATTTTCCCATGAGCTAGAAGTATGTGCAGCCAAGATACCAGGAATTCTACTATTAAAAAATAAGCCAGAGAAACAAACCAAGAATAGTCTATGCTGATGTTAAAAAAAACCAAAAAACAAAAAACAAACAAACAAAAAAAACCACGTGTCTTGCTGGAATTGGCATACTTCTTGAGGAAGAAATGGATGATAAATATCATACTAGGTGTAAAGCCTGAGCATATTCAAAACTTGTCCTCTCTCATAAAATCCCATTTCTTTTTGTTTCTCCTTGATAGAAAACTTTTATTGCAAATTTGGCTAGGTGGGAGAGATATAGCTATTGTCACCATAGATGATAACTGAAACAGTTAAGGTTTTCTATTAGGTTGAAAACATTCTTTGTTATATCCTTTGGTTAACTGAAAAATATGGGTAAATTAAAAAATATATATCATATAAAAGAAATATTATTTTTAGATATAATAATTAGATATACTTTACATATCTTATCTATCTTTCCAGTTAAATTAATTATTCTAAAAAGTTAATCTAGAGCATTTTAAGAAAAAAAGACTTCTACAGAGTAGGTAAATATCCATTGTAAGATAATTATTTCAAACATTTTTCATTCTAGGATATACATAAGAAGTAGATGTGGTCATATTTGTGATATTTTCTTCTCTCAGAGTCCACTTATAAGTTATTTATTTGAATATGTTTTAAGACAAATCAAATATGAGGTCGTATGGGGTTAAACCTTGGGCTGGTATATATATTGGAAAAAAATCATCTTGCAATACTGTAATATTGGGAGGCATTGAAGACATTTTCAGTCTTCAATTTTGAATCCCGGAATATATTTGCCATTCCCTGACAGCGTGTGTCACATTTTTACAGATCTCTTACACTCTACTTCCTCAGATTTTTATTTTATTTTGATGATGAGAGTGATATTAAGGTTTAGTTTAGCTAACTCATAAGGACAAAAAGATTATATTTGATACCTATGAATTCAAATGAACCAAAGGACATTATAACACTGTGCCAACCAAAATAATATGCTGTGCTAACTTAATGCACCAAAACTTTAAAAGTACATAAGAAAGTTGAGAAAGAAGAACCTTAATAAACATTTCAGTTGGAATAGTGAAGAAAGCTGTAAACCCAAATGGTCTGTTTCATCAGTCTAGGGTTGGATGCTTTTCCCTGGCTTGCTTTCATTCTTTCTCTATCTCTCTGTCTCTGTATCTTTCTGTCTCCTTGTCTCTGTATCTCTCTGTCTGTCTCTCTGTCTATCTCTCTCTGACACACACACACACACACACACACATACACACACACACCCCACACACAGATCCACAACCCATTTTTGTCTTTTTTCCAAGACTTATGCCATTGTAAGACAGAGGGATAACTATATCATAATTGCAATTATACAAAAGTACTAACAATAGAACTACACATAGAAAATGCTAAAAACAGATTTAGAAGCAACTTGATAAATAATAATCTTGAATTTTTGAACAATTATATTTCATTCATTATTTGTCATGGGAAATAAGGATTATAGACTAAGTCATTCTGTATTTTTCACTCAGAATGAAGTTTAATGTATCAGAAATAAAATACTTGTATCTTAGTTAATATTACTTTTGTCAAAGAATAAAGCAACAGAAATATATTAACAGAAAATATCAGCCATCACAAATGACAGCAGGTACAATTGAGTTCCATAGCTCTATGAAGAAAATCTCTACAGTTCAGTTGGTGAATTTGTATCAAGGAACTGTTAAAAGACAAATAAACATAAAATACAATTAAACTATTTAAAACATAATCTTACTTTATGAACTAAGAAAGTACAGTACTGATTCATCGATTCAGACAGATATTTATGATAACTATGGTTCTTTAGTAGAAAAGTAAGTTATAAAAATATGTGAAAAGATAGGTGTATCATGTATTGAACAATACAATGCAAATACTAACAATAGCATACACTACATACAAATCCTCTGACACACACACACACACACACACACACACACACACACACACACACACACACACAAACCAATAAGCAAAAGTGTTTTTATGAAGACAAGGGTATCTTCTAAGTGTACTGCCCAGACAATAAAGCATGTGACTTAAGAAAATTGTACATGCTGCATTAGTGACTATGGTTGTCTGTCAGGGATCTAAGAACATCAGATAAAGTATCAAAAGGTATGTGACTGTAGAAAGATATATGTCTTTTCTCACACTCTGGGGCTATAAACTAAAGATTAAAGTGGCTGGTAAGGTTAATGTGATTAGTGGTACCTCTCTGACTAGTATGTGATATCTCTTTGTATCTCACCTGGTTTTCTTTGAATTTATACTTTACTTCTTATTGTAAGAATGCTGAAAATATTGAATTAACACCATCCATCATGATCTCATTTAGCCTTCATTCTACCTTAAAGCCTTTCTCTATACCCAGGTACTATAGTTCATCACAATCTTATTGAAAAGATATAGTTCACCTCACAATGTTATTAAAACCTGAAAATTTATTTAAGAAAATTGAGGATATCTTTATTCATTAAAGAAATTATTTGCAATGTTTTTTATTAATTTATTCTTGTTACATCTCAATGGTTATCCCATCCCTTGTATCCTCTCATTCTTCCCTTCCTCCCATTTTCCCTTTATTCCCCTCCCCTATGACTGTTGCTGAGGGGGATTACCTCCCCCTGTATATGCTCATAGGGTATCAAGTCTCTTCTTGGTAACCTGCTGTCCTTCCTCTGAGTGCCACCAGGTCTCCCTCTCCAGGGGACATGGTCAAATGTGAGGCACCACAGTACGTGAGAAACTCATATCCCACTCTCCACTCAGTTGTGGAGAATGTTCTTACCATTGGCTAGATCTGGATAGGGGTTTAAAGTTTACCGCCTGTATTGTCCTTGCAATGTTTTCTCTTTAGATTCATAAGATTAACTTTGTGGAAAAAGATTATTATAAAATATTTCAAAATCTTTTCTTTACAGTAAAGGAAGTCTCAAACATAAAATTACATTTTAATTCAGTTATGTTTATTTTCCAAATGCATATATGTGAACATAGCTCATCATTTTTCCTGTCCAAATAAGGAAAAATACATTATTGAAAATATATTACTTGAATTTGAAAAATTGTTCCAAGGAGCTGTAATGCTACTCTGACTTATTTCTGTATCTATTCTTAAGGACTAGGCACTGTTACTATGTTATGATACCAGAAATAAGTATCAATACTGTAATTTTTCTAATTTAAACAAATAATTTTATCAGCACACTAGCATTAACTTAGGTGAACAAGAAAAAAACCAATAAAGTGGTTGTGTCTCTCTTTTGGCACTCTTCATAGCTTTTGAAGTTTTATTGACCATGTTTATCAGAATTAACCTCTTGACAGGACAGTCTGTGTGCCTTGACCTTTTGTCACATCCTATGTCAAAATCCAGGTATTACTGACTATTTTCTTTCATACTGGTAATTTAGTTTTACATGAAGAACTTCGTCATAGTGTGTAAGATTAGAGATAGATATTTGGTTGACTGGTGGTAGTACATTCCTTCAAACCCAGCACCAGGAGGCAGAGGTAGATGAATCTCTGAGTTCAAGGCTAGCTTTGTCTATAGCATGAGAATTCTCTCTAAGATTTGCCATTGTTCAAATTGAAATCATCTCTCTTCATGTCTTTGAAAAATGTGAAATTAGTGAGAGCATACTGAGAGGAGACATTGTCTTTTGTGAATAAGTTGAAGTTACTCCAAGCCTAGAAGTTCTTTTTCAAATGCTCTCATGCTAAAATGCAAAGCAGTTTCATAATCAAATGGTGCATAATATAGCCATTCAATTAGCTTAGCCTCCCTCTTTTATAGGAGAACTACAACTAATGGGCTTAATTGCCTCTGAGAGTTTGGGACAATTTTTATTCCCCCCATCCCAAATGTTTTATGTTTCATTTGAGCAAAAATAGATCTTTGATAATGCCTTTAGACTTCAATTAGAGAGTCAAAGTATGGATTTAATGCTCAACTAGCACAACAAAGTGAAAATTGCAAATATTTTGAAGGAGAAATTCTCACAATATTAGATGCTACTGTTAAAGTGCTGTTGGTATAAATGAGCTAGGATTATTCCATTTCCACTAACAACCAGAAAGTCAGAAAGACCACATATCGGCATCAACAAAGAACAGATTTATATGTACCAGAGATGAGATTTTCACTGAAAAAATGCAGATTTTTGTTCTCAGTGCATACAGACTTCTGCTAGAGAACGTGCCATTTTGAAAAATTATGGAATACACACATTTTGCGTGTATAAATTTTGAAATGACTTTTTGCATGACAAAATAAGAGCTGAGAATCAAATTCATGGTTTTACAAATGTTAAGCATGTAATCTACCACTAAATTACAACCTCATCCCTCCATTTGTCCTCTTATTTAAACTTAAATTAAATCACATTTCTGTAAGACACTGAAGTGTTGGCTTCTAGGGTAGTGTTATGAAATTAATTTAAGAAACACGAGTCTCTAAGGGAATGTATCTCAAATAACACCAATTAAACATATTGCCACAAGTAAAGACCAAAGTGTATGGAGGATATGTGTGTGTGATAAATGTGTACATGTGCACTGAGCTATGCTTTCTAATCAGTATTACATGTCTACTCCAGGTAGCTTGGTTTAGAGAGGACAAATAATGATAGGTGAAGTGTAAGAAGTTATTTTAAACATATGACTCAATATTTATGAGAGTGTAAGGTCAATGGGTCTCAATGCTCAAAGTAGGACAATTCTTTTACTCAAAGTCGGCTACCTTTTGCACCAGAGTATCCTAGCACATAGTGAGGAAGACATCCAATGTATCTTTCATCAAAATTCTTCTTGTATCTGCTCTACTGGTCAAGAACCTATTATAAGAGCCACGTCTTCTGATGTTAATCCAAAACTCTTCTTTGTGTCCTGACTGCTTGGTACAGCTGAAAACTAGGGTCCAAATAGCTTACAAATAAAGAACTAGCAGGATAAAAAGACAGACAAAATTTTTTTATGATGAAAGGCTACTGTCTTCTGTTATTATTCAGTCTTCCCCTCTGATTCTTCTAATGAAATGTCAAACTGTCAAAGACCTGTAAATTCCATGGGGATTGCCCCCAAGGCTATTTACTATACATCATTGATTCATGCTCATCTTTTGTACTTTATCCAATATCTCTGTTAACATTTTAATACTACTGTATCTGTAACAGGAAAAGGGAGTTAGATGGAACAGATCAATTGGATAGATAGAGTGCAGAAAACAAAGTGAGGTTTGGATGCAAAGATAAAGGCACATACTAAAAAGGATCATGAAAAAGAAGAACATGGATATATTACTGTTTAAGTAAAAAGTATTCCTCACCAACTGATATTATGAGTGCTTGGTTCCCAGGTTGTGGGAATGAGGGGTGTTTAGGGAATTAGGGTATTTAGATGATAGAGTAAGCCACTATGAGGAAAACATGGGTTTTGATGGTTTGCACCTCTTCCTGTTTGGTAGCTAATTCTCAACGTTTCTCTATCTTCATGCAAACAATCCACCATCTCACTTTCCTACTGCTGGGGCACCTGCTCATATCTTCCTTGGACATAAGGAAGGCAAATATCCAATTTTTAGTATATGTGCTGCCGAAGCGAGCACAGCAAATATCCAAAAGTGAGCCCAATAAAATTTTCATCTATTAAGTTGTTCCGGACAGGTATTATATCCCAGTGATGAGAAAATTAACTAACAAAATGGTTCATAAGGGGTATAAAATAGAAAAGCAACATTTGTGATTTCAATTTCCATTTGAGTCCACCATAGACTATCAAAATGAAAGGCATAATGTCCTGAAATCATCAGACCAAGTGCGCCAGCAACTGGACCTATCTGAGACTTTGGAGTTAGAACTTTATCCGATACCCCTTTAGGTATATAAAAATCCTCCTTATACATTTGATTTAAACTATTTTCTTCTGAATAATGTTCTTCCATTTTTAAAATATCCAGCCATAATGAAAAGAAGCGAAACAGGCATTTTCAACTTCTCACCATGTCCCAGTGTTCACCAGGATGGCTTGGTACACAGATGATTTGACTATTCACTTCAAAGGACATTGTAACCTGTTTCCAGTCAGGTCTACACTTCATTAGTACTATTTTGTTATTACACCTGAAACTGCATTTGGATATGTACTTCTAAGGCTCAGCTTCTGAACTCATAAAACAATATTCTATTTATTTTATTTTAGGTGTATGACTATTGCACTGTGTTCATATAATTTCCTGCAGAGGCCAAAAGAAGAGATCAGATCCCATGGAACTGGAGTTACAGAGAGTTGTGAGCTGCCATGTTGGTGGTGGCAGCTGAACCTGGGTCCTCTACAGGAGCAGCAAATGCTCCATGTCGCTGTCTCTCCAGCCCCTTGTTGGATTGTTACTCTCCTTAGTGGACTTCTATTATGTGATATGATATAAACCCTTTAGTCTAAAATTCAATCACCTATCCATGTGATCTCCTTACCAAAATATATCTGCAGATATTTACGATTCTTCAAAAGCAGTATTTTGCTTTTCTTCAACCTTATATTTGAACTGAGTCCTTAGGCTCATTATCTCACGAGATTAGTCTATGTTTCCTGTCTTATCTGAGTGCTTGTCTTTTCTTGCCCCATTCAAATTCCAATAGCTCTTTCTGGACACAATTCATGTCTCACTTTCTCTTAGGCACAATCTTATTTTATTTGTAGTAGTTATATTCGATGTTCTCACTGCCCATTCTCAGTGACAAACTATGGAATGCTTGAATACCAGTGTTGAGTTTGCTTTAGATGTCCTCTAAAGAAGTTATAAACTATATGAGTCACTATAAATAAGTTAATATTTATACTATATATTTATATTATTTATATCATGATACATATATTTATACTGTAAGTAGTTGATAAAAAGTAAAGATTCACTCCTGACATCCCTTAACTAGTTTAGTATTTAACTACAAAATGGAAAATGAATTATATTCATGGTCGGATTGAAACACTCTATATAAAATTCATTCCAAAATAATTTTCTTAAGATTAAAATTAAAAACTTGACCAATAATTAAGAAAAATTACCATGCTAACAGAATAGAAACTAAATCCCTATGAAAATGATCAGATAACAAAAATGAAATATGACTTGTTGCTTCACTAAGATATGAACGTTTCCAACAAACCATTAAAGTAATTGCATTTAATTTTTTTTTTCAGCATTAGAGGACTCTTACATAGAAAGATGCTTTACAAATACAGAGGTGGAAAGAATCATCCTCACATCTGACCTTAAGATTTTTTTATAGTCAATGCAAAAGAAAATAGATTGGCACTAATAAAAGGGTTAGAAAAGTACAGCAAACCAATTTCCCCATTCCTAATAGAATCTTAATAAAAGTTATCTCTCCTCCCTTAATCACGAATACAATCTGAAGCATAAACTAAGAACAAATTTGATCTCTAAGTGAGTTTTTGACATTTGAAAGTTACATAATTTGGCTCTTCAAGTAGGCACTGATGTCAGCACTAAGCGGGAATATATGAATACCTATAAATATTGCATGCACAGGAGAGGTTGCACTTAGTTACATGATTAATTGTTCTGTTGTTAGTCATCTATTGTATCTTTTTTTTTTTGCATAGAAAAAGCAATTAGAAACACATTTCCGACTATCCCAGACAGACTTTAGATGCTTCACAGCGGAAAATTAAAATTTTAGGCATTGCAGATTGTGTAACAAATGTATTTTCAGTGACCACATTATTAGAAAACCTGAAGGATGCTCACAGACTCGTGAGACCACAAACTGACTTACCCTCCCTTGTTTAATAATCTATTTTTATAAGACATTGAAGTTATTTGTTTTGATAGTGGATTTGTATACGTGTGTGTGTGTGTGTGTGTGTGTGTGTGTGTGTGTGTGTGTGTGTGTGTGTATGTGTGACACATAGACAACTCCACTCTGGAAAACTTAGTACAAATGCACCAAAATTTTTTTCTATACAACTGAGCCATAATAAGCCTATATGCATTCTGGTCAGGAATGTAAAACAATATCCTGGAAATGAATTTTTACTATTAAGTTCCCAGAGTCTTTTCATAACCTTTGGGTAAAATTGATTTTTTAATATGAAAAAAAATCTTTTCAGTATATATTTTACTCTAAAATTTTATTACATGTAGTACAAAGTAGATATTACCAATAAGGTAAGTTACTGTGGACTAAATAATATCACAGGTTTCTGTCTGAAAGGCAGCAATGATTTATATTATCATTATATTTTACTTTAAAAACCTTGGTTTAAAGTGTGCTGATGATAGATATGCAGATAACTTCTTGCTCTTAAGATGCAAAACCCATTCCATCTGATCAATCAACTAGTGATAGATCCTCAGAGCAGGGAAGAAAGTCATTGTGTGCATGTGTGCATCCATGGTTGCATCATCAATTTTTGTTGGATTTCTCCAAGTCCATGGTCACATGGAAGGCCAAGTTAAATAAAACAAAGAGGCATGGGTGGAAAGGGGATTTGGCTTGAGGAATTGAGGGGAAGAGAAGTAAGGGAGAGGTGAGCGACGGTAGAGCATAAGAGTGAGTAGAATGCTTTGTGTACATGGATCAAAGTGTCAATGAACAAATACAATTATTAGTAGAAAGAAGAGAAGAACTAACAAATTTTCTCTTAGTCACTCTTTCTCCTTCCTGCAGAGAACAAAGCATCTTATTCCCAGAAAATATTATTTTTGTTTCTCCATTACTACACCTAACAAGCTCACTATAGTTGAATACTAAAAACAAAATTGGACTATTGTTTGAGAATTGTCTTTTGGTACATCTCTCACAGAAACTTTTTAAGAATGTATATGTTAACTTTTAAAATTTGAGGCCACATTCCAAATCCTAAATTAATATAACTTCTTACTGGCATGACCATAATTTCAAGACAGGTCAAAACTGAGGTATGAAGCATACTTCTTTACTTTGGATTCTCAGTCTCTAACTCCTAACCACTAGAACCAAGCTTAGATGGGGAGAGAAGTGTAAGTTGTAGATAAATATCCCAAATTGCTGTCGATAAAATTCAAAACTGAATGTTATTACATGAAGTGATGAAATATACTTTTCCTTAGGATCTTAAATCTCTTCCTTTTAAAGGCTATGCCTGTGATAATAAGAGTAATTTTGGAGAAAGAAACGTGATAGTCATAAGAAAGAGCATAAAGAGAAAATATTCTTATATAAAACACAATAACGTCGCTTTCAAAAACACATTTGATGTCATTTCTCTCTGTTAAATCAGCACTTAGCTGTGGCTGGTGTAGCATTCTTGTTCAGATATATAAGGCCTACAAAAGTCTTAAATTGAATCTTTTTCTGTTTTAAAAATTATGTAGCATATTTTTAACATATAACAAAAGGTTAAGCAAACTGTATGTCCAATAAGAAATGCTGCAATTCAAATAAAATTCAAGAGTGCTCACAGCATGTTTTCCTCAAAAGTAAATTTCACACTACCATGGAAAATGTGAGCCCTGTAAGTAATGGTGAACACATTTCAGTGGATATTACTGTGAATTTTCTGAGTAATCTACAAATAGTCTCTCAATGTATATAGAGTGCATAGAAAAACCTAAGAAAGAACACATGCTACATATTCTGAGTAGATTTTCAACTCATGATTTTTAATTACAGGAGTATATAGTCAATGCAACTTCTACAGGACCAAAAAAAAAAAAAGATGCTGAACTCAGAGGTTGCAGCCAGATTTCCCCAGGAGAACAGTTAAATGAGATTGACTTCATTAAGTAAACCCAACCCGTCCCAACCAAACCAAACAGAACTTTTTCATGTCAGATAAAGGTTTGAGAAAGCCCGAGATGGCTGAGGTATCATTTATATATCAGATGACTTCAAAGCATTAATTTCTCATGAATATGAGAAAACACAGGTGGGAGTAGACACATTCATTGTTTCCACGGCCATGCAGCTAATTTACAGTGTGATTCTGTAAGCCAATTGTATAGCTGCTTAAGACAGACACAACCATTCACTATTGTCAGTACTGACAGCCATGGCAGTTTATTTTCAGTATAGCAACAACTGATTATAATGATATTCCTGTATTTTGTTAAAATTTTAAATTAAATTTAAAGAGTCATGATGGCTTTTTGATAGTTGATTTCACATGTTTGCAGTACACACTTACCTGTCATGAGTCATTTGTTTTCTAAAATATTGTATTGAAACAGTGTGACCAGAGTCTAATTCAACTCTCAAATGTGTACTGCTATAAATAGTCCTCTCCTGTCTCGGTTCACTCTGCTGAACAATTTACTTGCATTATTCACAAATGACTTCCTTTCTGATTATAAAAGAAAGTGGAGCGCTGGGTCATTCAATCTCGGAAAAGGATTTTATCCTCAGCAGCTTCCAGTCTCTTCAAAGTGATTTTTCTGAGTGGATTTGGTTTTGTTCAGTGATGTTTCAAGTATACAAACCAAACTGTGTGATAAATATTACTATCCTACAGAGGCTCTCAAAGGGCATTATATAAAGTATGGTGAGATGCAAGATGTCTGGTTCCTGGAGAAGGGAAGGGGTTTATGCAAAGGCAAAGCTTTATCATATTCCATAAACTTCCTTAGCTCAAGACCGTTTTCAGAAATCAGAAATCCAGAAATTTTTGAGTGACCATTGGTACAGAAATGAGTAAAATTTGCCATGTAAACAGTGTTTTAGCAATAAACTTATGATGAATAATTAATGATATCTATACTGATTTCTTTATATACATATACCTTTGTGAGTTATAAAAGATGAGAACAAGTTTCCATACTAATGAGACAGATGGTTTGTTTGGGTTTTGCACAAAGAAGTAAACTCGCCTGAAGATTTTTCACTGTAGGATGCTGTAGAATGTGGAACATCCACCAGGGGGTTCTGAGTTGATTGACATTTTGATTTTATAATCCTCAGGGCTGATAATTGTAGTTTACAAGGCTACATAGTCAAATCAGCCAAAGTATATACAGGGGTATGTCAGCAACTGTGGAAAATTCTGTTTAATCCTAAGGGAAAAAAAATCTAATAAATGTTATAAATCTCAAGTGTTTTAACATTAAACGTGAGTTTATTTTCTTTTTTGCAATCTGGCCATTATGCTTTTCATTTTATTTTATTGTAGGCACATGCATATTTCTGTGGGTGAACTGGAGAATGGTGCTTTGTGATACACATGCAGAGACGAGAGGGCAAACATTTTAAGTTCAGACAGGGTTTTCATGTTGGTGTTTTTCTATGCATGGCAGGTTTCCCGAACTCTCGGCTTCTCATAATTTTCCTGTTTCTGCCTCTAATCTCCTGGTAGGAGCACAGGGATCAGATGTTGTGAGTCTGGCTTCTGTGTGATTCTGGGCGTTCAAACTGAGTGTTCAAACTGAGGTTCTCACATGTACACATGTACTTATGCTTTTACTGATTTAGTCTTATCTCCAGCCCAATTATAATTATTATAAGTCTAGATTTTTTTTTGATTTTTAATTATGTGCTAGTGTGCGAGACTGTGTATGTGTGCATGTATTCAGTTGCCTGCAGAGACCAAAAGAAGACTTCCTGTCCTCTGGAATTGGAGTTAAAGTTGATTGTGAGGTACCTGGTGTGGGTTCTGGAACCAAACTCTGTTTCTCTGAGAGAAAAATGTGCATTATTAACTGCTGAGCCATCTCTCCAACCCCACACATAATATTTTTCCAGACCTGGAAATGTGTGCACAGCGAAAACACAGTAGACTCTAATCTAGGACTGTTTCAGGCCTCATTTGTTGGTGTTGTGTGGTGTGACTGGATGTGCAGTGGGCATATAGGGAGAGTTATGCATGCTCAGCTTCCAGACTGTCACAAAGTGACAAGTGATGCAGCATATGTGAGTATGGTCAGAAGCACACTGGATTTACTACACAATTGATTTTGTATTTAGTTTGCTTTTGCATGTTCAGAAATCCTTTTCTGTCTGTTCCTAAATTTTTGATGATCCCTGTGTTACTTGTGGGATGGAGTCACAACACATAGCTTAGGAAACAGCTCTGGATGTACCTAGAATTAATCATTCCACGTACTGGTAAGGACAATGGAATTACTTAAAATCTATTTGGAATCAGAAAATTAAAAAAGAAAAGGGTCTCTCTCTCTCTCTCTGTCTTTCTGTCTTTCTGTCTCTCTGTCTTTCTCTGCTTGTCTCTGTCTTCTCTCTCTCTCTCTCTCTCTCTCTCTCTCTCTCTCTCTCTCTATATATATATATATATATATATATATATATATATATATATATATATATTTTATTTATATTGCTCTGACAGATAATATTTTTAAAATTTTTATTATTTATTTATTTATGGTTTTCCAAGACAGGGTTTCTCTGTGTAACATGCTTTGCTGTCCTGGAACTCACTTGTAGACCATGTTGGCCTAGAACTTACAGAGATCCACCTGCCTCGGTCTTCTTCCTTCTTGCCTTTTCCCTCCTTCCTTTTCTCCTGTTTGTCTCATTTCAAGGGTGCTCCTGTGCAAACCTTCGCTTGGTGGTTGGTGAATATGAAAACCTTCTAGGGTTATCTGCCCTCTTCCTTTGGCGTCTATGATAGTTACTTACTCACTAAATTATATTCTGTAATGATTTCATTCTCACTAGAAATGTTTTATATGTAAAGTACATCTCAGACAGATAAAATATTTAAAAGTACAATTAGGAATAGTATTGATATCCACTTTGTAGTTTAGTAATATAGTACTTGATGGACATTAATGAAACATTGCATTTGATTTAGAAAATGAAAAAAGGTTAAGAAACATTGCATATTGTTGTGTGAAGTGTGATTTCTCTTTATTCTACCTTAGTATTTTTAATCTCAAAGATACTATAAACTTTTTAGTATATAAATATTATGATTGTTTAATATGTATAAAAATATTACATGTACTACAAACCACCTATATATAAAGAAATAAATGGTTGAAGGTACGAAGATGGACAAAATGTGAAACTTTGGCTAAAATCTAAAATTATCTCAATATAACATTATGATAATGTAAACAAAACATTAAAATCAAACATATTTATAATATTAAATTTTTAAAGTTTATAATTTAAAAGTCAAATTAGATCAAAACATAGCTGAGAAATAACAGTGGTTTGAATCTGTTTCTATAGATGAATATATAGAAAGACACAGAGTTGCCAGGAGATTGTGGCACACATCTTTACTCCCAGCACTCAGATGGCAGAGGCAGGAGGGTCTCTGTGAGTTTTCGGCCAGCCGTGCCTTTTGAGTGAATCCTGGCAGCCAGGGCTACACAGAGAAACTTTGTCTTGGGGGAATAAAAAGATACTGAGTTAAAATCAACCAGAAGTTTAGTGTAATCTGTCATACTCTTTCTAATAATATTTTAACAAAGTGAGATCAGAGAATAAGGAAAATGTCATATGCAAGCAAAAAATTATATTTCAAAAATCAATGTGAGATACAGCTTCTGAGATTCAGCCTTATAATCCATGCATGCCTATAAAACATGTATTGGTCCACTAAGGGTAATTACCATCTACTTTTCCTCTATCATTGTCATTTCTACATGTTTGAGACTTTCAAACTATTCACCATTTTCAAATGTAAAATTAATTGAAGTAAGTTCATATTTGTTAGATAGTATTTTTTAACACTAAGGAAGCTTTCTTATGTCTAAATATGGTTTGGTTCTGATAATTTATCTAACAGTCCCACACTACTCTGTTATCTACACTACTTAGCATCTAGGGGTTCCTATTTGACTATCTATAAGTGTATAGGAAACATACTAGCTCCCATAAATGACCTAGAACATGCCACATTTTTCTTTCTACAAGTAGATTGTTGCACGTAATGCAATTTTACCTTCTATCATCCATGTTATAGTAGGGACAAGACTTTATTGTTTTTATGATTAAATTAACACTACATGTGTATTGATATATGTACATCTGTATGTATATTCACATTTCAGTCTGTGTTATTTCTTGACTACTGTAAATACTACTGATGTATATATAGACTTATAGTTATTACTTTAACAAATGGTACATTCTCTTTGAATATATTCCTGGAGGTAGGGGTGCACACTTTAATTTGCGTCACTCTCCATGATGGAATGCTAATTTATGTTTCAGTTAATCAACTCTGTTATTGTCATTTCTCCCAACCCCCAATGGCATTACTATTTTTTGTCTTTTTAAGAGTAGACAGTCTAATGAGGATAAGATAATACACTCTTATGGTATTTGTAAATGAAGAAAAAAATAATAAATGCATAAATCAAAACACATCACTTCCTTGCTTAAAATCACCAATGGCCTCCAGCTACATCGGTGATAAACTGTTAACTCTCTCACACTACCATCATGCCCACTCATGTTGTCTCCTTCCTACTGTTTTGGATCAGCAGCTCTGCTTCTTCACTGTGTATAATCCTACCCAACTTCCTTCCTTTCTGTAACTTCGATGATTCACATTTACTTCAGTGCCTCTGCTCTTGATTCTGCCTAAGGTCCTTTCTCCCAGTCTTTTTTTTTTTCTTATAATTTATTCAGATTACATCCCAATTGCTATCCCCTCACTTGTACCTTCCCATTCCCCACCCCTCTTTTCACCCTATTCCCTTGCCCTAGACCTGTGACAGAAGGGAACCTCCTCCACAAACCTATGATCACAGCCTGTCAGGTTTCATCCAGATAGCCTGCTTCCCCTTCCTCTGAGTGTCACCAGGCCTCCCCACCAAGGGGAAGTGGTCAAATAAGGGGCACCATGGTTCATGTCAGAGTCAGTCCCTGCTCTCCCCACAAGTGTGGAGAATGTGCTGTCCATTGGGTAGATCTAAGTGGGAGGTTTAAGTTTACTGCATGCATTGTCCTTGGTTGATACTGCAGTTTGTTAGATCACCCCTGGATCCAGATCCGCCAGTCTTGATGGCCTTCTTGTGGGGTTCCTGGACCCTTGGAGTCCTTCTATATCCCCATTCTTCCATACCTTTCTCACCTGGAGTCCAATAGTGAGTCCCGGCATCAGTCCCAATCCTCCACTGAGTGAAGACTCTCAGAGGACATCTATGTTGGGATCTGATGACTGGCAATGAAAAGTCTTGTGTATATGACTATTGTCCATATTTGTACCCTTTTTGAGATATGTCTGTTTAGATGATTTGCTATTTTATGTCTAACTTTTTGTCTAAGGTTTTGGCATTCCTGTATGGTCTATATATCGTTTGCTTCTCAGATGAGTGTTTTGTAAATTTTTGTTGTATCTTCTGGAATGGTCTTTTATTCCATTCATTGTCCCTTTGCTGTGCATAAGTTTATTTTAGTATAGTTGTACCTGTTTAAGTATGTAGAGCAAAATATGTAAGTACATTCTATATCCTGCAATTTTACTGAATTTCTCTGTTGTTAGCTACTACAATTTTGGATGCTTTTCTCTATGTATTTTCATGTCATCTGAAAGTAGATTTATATTCATACTTTTGATCCTTCCTCAGTTTTATAGATTCTAGTAATAACTTCATCCATATATTCTTAATTTTACTGTGTTTTTATATTTTAACATTTCCTTTTGAATAGTAAGACTCTGCGTCTCTCTACTAACATTACACATCTGGCCTTAATGGCTGCCTAGTTTTTTTTTTAATCTTATAATCCCAACATCTGTCCTCTATCAGCGTGAATATTATGTTTATATTATTTCTACAGACAAGATTTTTTTCATGGTTTTTAGCAAGCCTTGTAATTTTTTGTTCAAACCCAAGTACCTTGTAGCAGGCAAATAGATGCTTAAAGTAAAATGTTTTCTGGCTTGTTCAGAGTTTTTAATGTGTCTTAGTTTGGTTTTTATTGCTGTGAAGAGACACAATAACCAAGGTTTAGAGAAGGTTTTCCAAGCAAATGGACACAAGAATCAAAATGGAGTAGCCATTCTAATATCTAATAAAATATACTTTCAACCAAAATTAATCAAAAGAAACGAGGAAGGACACTTCATATTCATCAAAGGAAAATTCACCCAAGATGACATCAGAAGTTTGTACATATGCTCAAAATACAAAGGCATCCACATTTGTAAAAGAAACATTAATAAACTTAAACCACACATTGATCCCCAGACATTAATAGTGGGAGATTTCAACACATCTCTCTTACCAATGGATAGGTCAATAAAACAGCAGCTAACCTGAGAAATAATGACACTAATAGATGTAATGAATCAAATCAACCTAATCACACTTGTATAGAGTTTTTCACCCAAGATTATATCTTCTTCATAGCACCTTGTGGGACTTTTTCTAAAATTGACGATATAGTAGGTCACAAAGAAAGCCTCAAATGATACAAGAAGATTGAAATAACACCTTGTGTTCTATCATAGCACCATGGGCTACAGCTGGACCTCAACAATAACAGAAATAACAAAAAGCATACACACATATGGAAACTTAACAACTATCTATTCAATGACAATGAGGTCAATGAAGAAATAAAGAAAACAATTAGGGACCTCCTAAAATTTAATGAAAATGAAGGTACAATATATCCAAACTATGAGACACAATGAAAGCAGTGCTAAGAGGAAAGTTCATAGCACTAAGTAAGTATCGTCATAAAGAGAATCATTAGGTCTTACTTCAAAAGCTTATATGCAACAAAATTTGACTATCTAAATGAAATAAACAACTTTCTTGATAGATTCTAATTATCAAAGTTGAATCAAGATCAGGTGAACAAATTAAATAGTACTATGGAAATCGAAGCAGTCATCAAAAGTCTCCCAATTAAAAAAAAATTTTAAAAAGCCCAGGCCTAATACCAATTCTCTTCAAACTATTCTACAAAATAGCAATGGAAGAAATATTACCAAATTCATTCTATGAGGCCATAGTCACCTTGATACCAAAACCAGACAAAGACCCAAAAAAAGGAAGAGTATTTCAGGTCAATTTCTCTAATCAACATTGATGCAAAAATACTCAATAAAATACTTGCAAAACAAATCCAAGAATACATAAAATGTATCACTCATCATGACCAAGTAGGCTTCATGCCAGTCATGAAGGGATGATTCAATATACAGAAATGCATCAACGTAACCCACCATATAAGCAAACTGAATGAAAAACAATCATGATCATCTTAGATACTGAAAAAGCATTTAACAAAATCCAACACCAGTTCATATTTAAAGTCTCGGAGAGATCAGGGATACAAAGGACATACCTAAACATAGAAAGGCTGTATACAGAAGGTTGATAGCCAACATCAACTAAATGGAGAGAAACACAAAGAAATTCCACTAAAGTCAGGGACTGGAAAAGGCTCACCATTCTCTCCATATACTTCAATATAGTACTTGAAGTGCTAGCTAGAGCAAGAAGACACCGAAAGGATATCAAAGGTATCCACTTTGGAAAGGAGGAATTCAACATAAAGAAAGAGATGATGATATTCACAGATGCAATGATAATCTACATGTGACACCCGAAATTCCACCAGAGGACACCTACAACTGATAAACACCTTCTGCAAGGTGGAAAGATACAAGATTAATTTAAAAAAATCAGTAGCCTTCTTGTATACAAATGACAAACGGGCTGAGAAAGAAGTTAGGGAAACTACACCCTTCACAATAGTCACAAATAATATAAAGAATATTGGTATAACTCTACCCAAGCAAGTGAAAGACTTGTATGTAAAAAATTTCAAGTCTCTGAAGAAAGAAGTAGAAATATCAGAAGATGGAAAGATTTCCCATGCTTATGCATGGGGAGAATCAACATAGTAAAAATGGCCATCTTACCAGAAGCAATCAACATATTCAATGCAGTTCCCATCAGAATACCTGCACGATTCTTTACAGATCTTGAAAGACCAATTCTCAACTTGATATGGAAAAACAAGAAACCCAGAATAGCTAAAATAATCTTGAACAATAAATGAACATTTGGAGGGATCTACATCCTGGATCTCAAGCTGTACTATAGAGTAAAAGTATTAAAAACAGTATGGTACTGGCATAGAAATAGACTGGTTAATCAATGAAATTGAATCAAAGATCCAGAAATAAATCCACACACCTATGGACACTTGATTTTTGACAAAGAAGCCAATACCATACAATGTAACAAATATAGCATCTTCAACAAATGGTGCTGCTTTAACTGGGTGTCTACATGTAGAAATGTGCAAGCAGATCAATATTTATCACCCTTCATAAAAATCAAGTCCAAGCGGATTAAAACCTCAACATAAAACTGGACATATAAAAATCTGTAGAAGAAAAAGTGGTGCAGAGCCTTGAACTCATTGGCACAGAAGACAACTTCCTGAAGAGAACACGAACAGCTCAGGCTCTAAGATCATAAGCTAATAAAATGGAACCTCATGAAACTGAAAATCTTCAGTAAGACAAAGGACATCATTGTCAACACAACAAAGGAATAGCCTATAGCCTGTGAAAGATCTTCATTTAACCTACATGCAACAAATGGTTAATATCCAAATTATATAAAGAAGTGAAGAAATTAAACACCACCAAACCGATTTATACAATTAAAAATGGGGTAGAGAGTAAATGGCATTTTCCACAGAGGGATAACGAGGAGACACTTAAAGAAATGTTCAAGGACCATAGTAATCAGGGAAGTGCAAATTGAAAAAACTCTGAGATCCCATCTTACATCTATCAGAATGCCTAAGATTAAAACTCAAGTGACTGCACATGCTGAGGGGGATGTGGTGCTTTCTTTGAAAACTGAGAATAGTGGTACCTCAAGACCCTGCTATATCATTGTTGGGCATATACCCAAAAGATGCTCTACCATACACCAATGACATTTGTTCAACTATGCTCATACAAACTTTACTCATAAAACTTAGGATCTGGAAACAACCTAGTTGTTCCTCAACTGGAGAATGGATAAAGAAATTGTGGTATAGCTGGGTCTTGAGGAACCCCTATTTCCAGTTTTCTGAGATAGCACCAGATAGATTTCCAAAGTGGCTGTACTAGTTTGCATTCCCACCAGCAATGAAGGAGTGTTCCTTTCTGCCCACATCCTTGCCAGCATGTGGTGTCACTTGAATTTTTGATCTTAGCCATTCTGATGGGTGTAAGATGGAATCTCAGAGTTATTTTGATTTGCATTTCCCTGATGACTAAGGAGGTTGAGTATTTCTTTTTTTTTATTTTATTAATTTATTCTTGTTACATCTCAATGTTTATCCCATCCATTGTATCCCCCCCATTCTTCCCTCCCTCCTATTTTTTCATTTTTCCCCTCTCCTATGACTGTTCCTGAGGGGGATTACCTCCCCCTGTATATGCTCATAGGGTATCAAGTCTCTTCTTGGCAACCTGCTGTCCTTCCTCTGAGTGCCACCAGGTCTCCCCCTCTAGGGGACATGGTCAAATGTGAGGCACCAGAGTACGTGCCAAAGTCATATCCCACTCTCCACTCAATTGTGGAGAATGTTCTGACCATTGGCTAGATCTGGCACAAAACTCAAATCCAAGTGGATTAAAGACCTCAACATAAAACCAGAGACACTAAGTCACTTAGAAGAAAAAGTGGGGAAGAGCCTGGAACATATTGGCACAGGAGACAACTTTCTGAACAGAACACCAATGGCCCAGGCCTTAATGTCCACCATTAATAAATGGGACCTCATGAGGCTGAGAAGCTTCTGTAAGGCTAAGTGTCCATCAGTAGAAGAACGGATAAAGAAACTGTGGCACATATACACTATGGAATACTACTCAGGTATTAAAAACAAGGAATTCACGAAATTTGTGGATAAATGGATTGAGCTAGAAATGATCATAATGAGTGAGTTAACCCAGAAGCAGAAATAATCAAATGCTATATACTCACTTATCTCTGCATACTAGCCCAAGGGGCATGTCCCACGAAAGCCTTCACTTATCAGGAAACTGGGACTGAGGAGAGGACATCCTATTGGGACTCTAGATGAGAGAAGCATGGGAGAATAGCAAAGTAGAAGGATCCAGAGGGTCCTAGAAACCTACAATTATCACATTATGATAGGCAGATTTGGGCCCAGGGGTCCCGCTCAAACTAAGGCACCAGTCAAGGACAATACAGGCGGTAAACTTTAAACCCCTACCCAGATCTAGCCAATGGTCAGAATATTCTCCACAGTTGAGTGGAGAGTGGGATATGACTTTCGCATGTACTCTGGTGCCTCACATTTGACCATGTCCCCTGGAGGGCGGGGGGGGGGGGAGACCTTGTCGTACTCAGAGGAAGGACAGCAGGTTACCAAGAATAGATTTGATACCCTATGAGCATATACAGGGGGAGGTAATCCCCCTCAGGAACAGTCATAGGGGAGAGAAATAAGGGGAAAATGGGAGGGAGGGAAGAATGGGAGGACACAAGGGATGGGATAACAATTGAGAGGTAACAAGAATAAATTAATAAAAATAATAATAATAAAAAGAAATTGTGGTATAATCACACAATGGAATGCTATTCAGCTAGTAAAAATAAGAAAAACTTGAAATTTGCATGGAAATTGATGGAACTAGAAAAGATCATTCTGAGTTAGGTAACACAGACCCATAAAAAACATGCATGGTATATGTTCACTTATAAGTGGGTATTAACCCAATATAAATATTCTTTGACAGACTTTACCCAGTGGTGGACAGATGCTGGGACTCTTAGTTGGACTGTTGGGGGGAACATTGAAAGTTTTATGGAAGAGTGGAGGGATGGGTGGACCCGGAATGTTCAGGATCCCCACAAAGAGAACATCAAGTCCAGATGATCTAGACCCAGGGGGGCCTACACAAATTGCTGCACCAACTGAGGACAATGAATGCTGAGACCACTTGTTTAGATATAGCCAATGGACAGTTAATTCTCCCAGGTTGTCCATGGTGCAGAGCCTGCCTCTGACATGAACTCAGATGGGGAGGTCCTGCAGGCACACAGAGGAAGAAGATGCAGGTTATCCTGATGAGACCTGATAGGCTTTGGTCAGATGGTGGGGGAGGAAGGCCTCCAATCAGAAATCTAGGGGAGGAAAATGGGGTAGAAGAAGGAGGGAGGGTGGGAATGGGAAGATACAAGCAAGGGGATAACAATGGGCATGTTATATGAATAAATTATAATAAATAAAAAATGAGAAAAAGTCTTAACATATGTCTCAAAATGTACATTTCAAGAAAATATTTTAAAAATCTTAAATATTATTGTTTGCTGCTTTCCTTTGTTATTGAATAATGTTTTTATTAAAGCCAAATATATTGGTAGTTTAAAAATTCTATACAACACGTTGTATGTGACAACATATATTTTAAAAATATTCATGGTCTATTATAATTTTACATATTTACTGTGATAAACAGGGTTTACATTACATTTTGTAGTTATAACCAAGCCCTTATTTAGAACATACTCTTAAAATGAGAATTGTTGATTATAAGTATCATATACTTGGATTCTTCCTCATAATATTTTAATAGAATGGTATAAATAAAATTTATGATTATCATATATTTTAACTTATATTGTTCTAGGCTAACTTTAATATGTGATACTGTAGTTTCAGGGCATTTATCCCCTCATTTAGTTATAATTATCAATGCACTAAAATATAATATCTTAAAATATATCTTTTCTGGTACTATTATAGAATACTTGTTTAGGCTGAACTCCACTGACAGGCTTCTCTGATGGGCTACCTTGGGATAATTCATAGAGTTAGAGTTGTCTTAAAGGGTATTGGGCTAGATTAAAAAAAAAAAAACATGCAACCAAGCAAAAGCCAACAACCAACCAACCAACCAAAACCAAAATCTTCATGCTATGTGTTTGGAGGTTTGATTCATTTGAATTTGTACATACGACCTTTTGTATTCATGGAGACTAGGCAAGAATCTTTAATAGTAATCTTGGTACAAAGAGGAATGGCAATACAAACTGGAATTTTGAGGTTTTGTTGACACTATTGAGGTCAATGGGCCAATGACCCAGATGAGTAATAAATAAATGTAGCCTCTAGGGTACCAAAATTCATTTTACCTCTAGATAAAAGCAGCAGAGTTATACAAGAAAGGGAAGTGCACAAAGAGAGAGAGGATGTTGAGGACTTTAAAGAGTCTATGAAAGCATAAGGTTGACAATTTTTCATGACAATGTCAGTATTTTCCCATATGTATCTTTACATAATTTAAATTGGCCTGGGAATATTTGGCACTCTAGTTCTAAAGCTGTCTACATCTTGTATGCTTAATTTTACAGATTCATTATGTATTGGATATTGAGTACTGACTTAGTATTTGTGATGATATATTTTGAACAAAACTTCATACATTTTATACCTATTTTTCTCTTCATGAGATGCTTTTCTAAAGTATCATATTGTTGGTATGTAACTCTGTATTGGGTTGTAGGTCTCTGGTATTCTTTATATGACAGACATATTTTTGTCCCTGTTTTGACTGTAAGTTGTCCACCAATGCAGATACATTAATAGTATTAATGTAAGCTAATGTATCAAGATATTTTATTTCAGAGATACTTATTGTTTTGGAAATTCTTTCTGTCTTATATTAGAAATGTTCTTTTAGTGTTTCATAAATTAATCTTACATTAAAATTCTTAATCTACTTGGAGTTCATTTTTATCCTTTATTGTTTCATTGCTGCTGTATACTCAGATCTAATAATCCAGTTTTATTTTTTGCATAATGACTTAAAATATTTTGCCACTTGATGTATTATCAGTATTAAAAAAGTGACCAATTTGTTAATGTTTTCTTCCTTCTAATAATTATGTCTTTACTTTTCTCAGTTTCACATAGATGACACAGTAGTAGATAAAAAACAAAGTAAGTTAGTTACTATAAATTATTTTTTAAAACATAATATTAGATAATATCTTGGTACATTACCAAACATGTATTTGGAAATAACTATTTTTGTTATCAGATTTGGTTTTGTACAAATACCAGTATACAAGAAACAAAATTGATTTAAAAGTACTACAACTTGTAGGCTTTGATCTTTAACAAACTTACTTTATTTGGGGTTCTTCAATGCCTCTACTTCCCTTCCAACCCACCTACCCTAGATAGGAGAGAAAAGAGGTTAAATGAGGTCAGGAGAAGTAATCCTTTTAAGACTCAGTTCCTTAGGCAGATTCCACTCTTTGTCATCAGGATTCCAGCACACCCATTAAACAGCAGACCAGAAATTCAGCAAAAGCGACCACAACCACAGCTGCTGGAACACGGAACCTCGAAGTGTTTTCTGGAGCATCTGTCTCTAGGAACATCTGGAAGTGATGAACAGCCAAGTGATATGAAGTGATACAAAAGCCAAATTTTAGCCTCTGTTTTGGGGATCATATATATCTCTTGAGTCCATACCAGGATGTTTATCATTTGGCAAAGACCATGCCCCCTCATGAGGCCATTCCTTTTTTAGTGGACAAACACAACGTGCCCTCTTACAAGTCTGTATCATATCCAACACTTGGGATCAAACAAAACCATGTTTATATCCACTACAACAACTCTTGATTCTCACATGAGTTTTGTCATTCTGAGTCAATAATCTCCTTAGTATTGTGGAGTCAATGAGAGCAAATCAATAGGGAAAAGTGTTTGCATATAAACAGTTACAAGACAGGAGAGTCTGGCATTCACAAAATGTCTCTAGCTTGCAGATACAAAAGAAGAGAAGTCAATATAATTTACTAATAGCTAAATAATCCATGCTTATAATACACATTAAATATTTCTATTTGTTAAATACATTATCCACATTAAATAATTCTGTAAGATCTCAGAGGAGTTATTGTAAGCGGTTTCCTGTATTGCTTTTGTGTTCTATGTGCAAGTGTATCTCTCTGAAGAGCTATTTTCTGTTTTGAGAGCCTCATCACTTCTTTTGAGACAATAGAAACTTCTGATGATATGGTTCTATCAGTTGATAGTGAGATTCACATGTTGATATGATTAGATTTTCTCTTATCGGTCTCAGATCCCAGAGAAAGGACAAACTACATTCTACTTCCACATACGGTAAAAAGCATTATTTTTGTCTCATATAAATCTATGATATTATTTACTATTTTCTTTATTCCTTGCACCTAAATATGGAGCCAGAGGCTAAAGCTGCAAATGAACTTTGATAAATGGTACATCCTTCAGCTTGGAATCTTTCTACATTCAACAACTAAGACTATTATTTTACTTTTATCTTAGGTTCAATTCATGCCTAGATACTGAGATTTCTTAGGGTGGAGATAGCAAATGATCTATCAGAAACACTAGGCTACATGCCAACAAGGAAAATTTCCAGATGATACTGAAAAAGCTTGGGTCATTTTAATACTGATGTGCAGTGGGCTAGGGCCATCTGGGTACAGGGAAGCTCAACTGTAAAAATGCCTTCTGTGGGGGCCAGTTCTTATCCAATTATTGACTTGAATGCAACCTCTTCACTGTTCATGGTACCTCCCTTCAGTGAGTCTTGGATTATATAAAAACCAAGGTAATTAATCTATAGGAAGCAAATCACTAGAGAACACTCCTCCATTGTGATTGGGGTCTTGTCCTCACTTCCCTCAATTATTGACTGAGATCGGGACATGAAAGCAAAATGAGCCCTTTTCTCCCCAAGTTACTTTTGGATATAGCATTTATCATAGCAGAAAAATGCAAACTGGAATTTCAAGATTTAAAAAAAGATAAGATTGTATTACTTTCTTATTCATCTTCAAATCATGAGAAAAGTGAAGGATTGTACAAATAGCATTAACTATAGTGTAAATGAGGCTGCGTTTGAATTAGGTTTTCTCCAACCACACCACATCTTAGAATAATTCATGCACCAGTCTTGTGTTTTATTGTCTGATGAAAGAAAGTTTAAATATTTATTATAACAATTGGAATTAGTAAAAGCCTATGTACATAAAATTGACAAGTATTTAGGAAAGCTTTGGGGTCTATAATGTTTCTATATTGAGATGTGATTCTTTGACCGAATAAACACACTTCCACAATGAGTAAGCTGCTAGTTTAATGTTGGGACTGATTAAATTCTATGCTAGAAGATATGAGGTCAATTTTTAATTTCCTATGTAGATAGCATAGCCAAAGAAATAGTTACATTTTTGTTTTTTTTTTTTTTAAATCAAAGATAAATTATTAGACCTAATCTAAATTTCTTAAAGCACATCTCACTACAGGCTAGGATATCACTGAGTTTACAGCCATCATTCTTATTTGCAATGCTTTTGGCTATACAGACACTTGTCCCAAAGAAAATAATGGACATTTTAACATAAATTATGCATAATTTATATATATGAAATGATTTATTCAAAAGTATTTAAAATCTGATAAATGCAAAATTTTTAAAGAACCTGATAATTTTAAAATCATCTTAATATTTAAAGTAGGCTTAATTCATGGAGAATGTGAAGTTACTTAATGGCACACTTTTGCAGATGAAATACCGATTTTTATGAAGGAAGATTAGTTTTATTTATTCTATCAAAGACACATCAATGCTTTTGATGAAAATAACAGTGCTGTAGATTTTCTTCTCACATGGGATTATTTTAACCAAGAAGAAGGAGGTGCTTAGAGAGCAGAGTGCAGAAGGTGAGAAGGATTTAGTGAGTGTTAAAGCAAAAGCTCTTTGTGGGCAGGAGTGGCCAACAAGTGATTTGAAAGTAGGTTCTGGAGAAGACATGTGCTTTGTGGGGTTTTTACAGCCCCTAGGTGAGTGTATGCAAAATAAGTGAAAGTTAAGAACAATTCAAAGAAGCCCAGAAAACTGTAGATTCTCTTTTAGGATTCAAGTCTTCTCTTCCCATCCCTGAGAAGCTGCTGTGGATATCAAGGAGGGAGATACGGTAAATGTGGTAGTTCCTGGGTCTCAAGCTACATTTCTAGGTACTAGTTGCAGTTCCACCTGGGGTTTGGTTAGTTAATTTCTATCTAGACCAATATGAATGATAATAACTTGGTATTAACAATATAACATATGTGCCAGTTCCATTTACCTTTATTACTTGTTCTGTAGAAAGCACATGATCTTGTAGCTGGAAATGTTTCCAAAAGACACACAATGACTGACCTTGGCCATGTGTGTGGATGCCATTAGAGTAAGGGTGAAACAGTGTTCACCTCTTTTCATTTCTCTGGCATGTAAGTCAGAATGATAAGTGACTGAAACATGCTGGCTAAGTGACTGTTTCTGTGCAAAGCAGGACTAGAGCTATTTTCAGTAACATGAATGGCGACTTCCTATGGGTATTGTAGAGCTTCACCAAAAGATGAAAAGAATTCTTTTGGGGAAAACAGTACTAGGAAGAGTCAGGAGAGTCAAAAAGGTGAAAGAAGAAGAGAATAAAGTACTGTCCTGATTCTCAGTATAGAACCAGAAGGTGAATTTACAGAACTCCAGAATGACTGAGACTACTCCAAGAACAGGAGCTGTCAGTCATTGTCATCAAATTGCTTTAGTATTATATAAAATAATAAAACAAAAGGTATAAATATGGCTGAAGAAACTCTTAATGGTAATGTAACGTTTGTAATAAAGTCAAACTAGGAATATACAATTCAAGCAGATGTGTGAAATATTAAGAGTTACAATGAAGCCATATTTCACAGGGAAGCATCACAAGGAACCCAAATGAGAATTAATATATTGCAACAGTCCTATTTGATTAAAGTTTGAACAGCATTATATTATGAAATCATGGCTGTATTACTGAAAAAAATGTTTAGTGTTTGCTCCACTTGCTTGGAGCATACATTTTATTTCTTTATTTTAAATTGGACACACTGAATATTCTTAAAAATAATTCTTATGGCATAGTGGATTATAATTTTATATAAAGAAATAACATATATATAATGATATTATATATCTAGAGTGGTCACATTAAATCTATTTTATTTATTTCTAAGAGGGCAAAATATTGGATCTATTCTTTTATATCAACATTTTTACTTTTTGGACGCTATGATAGATTTACCATGTATAGGATATGTAGAAACAGACATATAAAACTTAACTAAACTTTATTTCTTTTATTTGCTCTTTTTTTTTTGCTTCAGGATAATAATGGATGAAAATGTAGATTGGGGGATTGTAGCTGCATGTCTCTATATATGTTGAACTCTTCAGATATACATTTAAACTTATTTTCTTTGTGTGAATTGAATTAACAATTCAATGTCAGATATTTACCTCAGCATTTATAATAAGCTTTGTGGTAATATACTGTGGACTTCAAATATAAGAAAATATATAGTATATTAATTCTCTAATTGTCTGAAAATAGTCCACTTCATCATAAGTTAATGATCCGTCCTCATTCCTGTGGAGAGGCATCCTACCACAGCAACAGCAAAGCATTCTTATTTAGGGAAGATCAATAGCTGTGGGCATATTTTTTTATGCAGTCCAGCTTACAACTCTTTTAAATTTTCATTTAAAAAAATATAAGCAAATTGTACATGACATTTTTATTAACACTGTAATATCCCAAGTTTAATTTTTGTCAATAAATGTAGGCTTGTAAAAATTTAGGAGTGGAAAAACAACAACCAAAAGAAAATTAGAATATAGTTTCGACTTACAGGGTACTTCAATTTCAGCAGGTAAATGCCATTTTGTGAAAGAACCTGTTCATGTAATCAATTTGAAAGGGTTTGATTTTCAAACGACCTCTATGGATTCTTTTTTATTTGCTTGTATGCTTTTAGGAAGATGGAATGAAAAGGTTTCCCAGGGAGTCATCATTGGTATATCAGTGTTTTAATCAATACAGTTGACTAGTTGACATCATTTGAAAACTCCCAAATTTATTTCATAAAAGGGAGGGACCAAAAAAGAGTTGTAGTGCCTTTCAAAGTAGACTTAATCTTTAATACATATGCTTAGAATAAGGCAGTGAGAAAGGGTAACAGGAGACACTAAACTCATACAACACATACTTAAATCTCACTGTGAGCACTACT